>NC_056726.1:1809358088-1809425588 GCF_019279795.1 Protopterus annectens | reverse complement strand
GCTTCTTCTATGCCTGTCATCTGGATCTTCTGTTGTTGCAGGTCTATATGTAACAAGTCTATTTGTTTTGTAGTTTTTTCTATGAAGGTGTCTATTTTAGTATCCATTTTATCCATCTTAGCAGTAAGTTGCTGGATTATAATTATCAGAGACTGAAGTTCTTTCTTGATGCTGGAGTCTTGAGAATTTGTCTTACTGGAACTCATTTCAGACTGATAAACTGACAGGAAAATTTCCAAAGTGATTTCTGACAGGAATATTGTTAAGATTTCCTTTCTTTTTTATATATAGTTCAAGAACTCTATAAAACAAACATATTTAGAAAGAAAATTACTTCAAAAATTAATTTTTTAAGTAATTAATTCCTGTCAGTGTAATGAAATTGGTGGAGCTGAAGAAATCTGCTGCTATCCTGTGTTCATCCTTGGCCACACCCCCCCCCTTGCAGTGTGTTTTCTGATTATTCTGTGGTTGCAACTTGCCTTTTCCTTTAAGAGTGTGATTAGTCATTAATGATGTCATATAACAGGGAATGATTTAAGAAGTCTGTTGGTTGAATGTTGTTTTAAAAATAACTGGTTTTAGTTATACTAGGTATGATGAAGCAGTCTGAATGTACTGTGAAAACGCTCACCTAATAAACGTTTTGATATGAGATGGCTCTCCTTTACTGATGTTATTTGATGTGCCTTTCCTGCCAAGGTTTGGTTCATCAATTTTTCTCCATATACTGTGCTATTTTAACAGTGTTAATTTTCACATTGTTTTTTGGTGAACCATTTTTTCCCTTTGCTTGGATTATTGTTTGCATATTCTGACAAGTGTAATATTTGTTTTACATTTTATGTGGGCATGTGGGCAAAACTAATCATGCTCTGAGAGATCATGTTTTTGAACATCTTTATGACATAAAGAAAGAAAAAAGACATCTAATACTTTGGCCAATCATAATAAAACTCATAGGTTCATAAGTGTGTACTAGGCTAATGGCCCTGGAGCCTTTACAAGCATAGCCCAAAAAGAATTTCCCAGGCACTGTGCTATGCGATGTTAGTTCACAGTGCCCATATCCAGTAGTGCAACTGGGATGATCCCTGGAGTGAACTTTGAAGAGGGCCAGTGAGATGCTGTGCTTGACATGAATAGGAAGCTTATTCCAGAGTATGGGCAGTCTTTGGAAGATGAATCTGTCCCTCCAGCATTTTCTGTTAATTGAGATAATGAGGTTGTGATCTCTGAAGCATGTGGCGCAGGGAGATTGGGATTTCTTTAGGTGTATCATTTCAAGTAGGGCTGGGTCGAACATGGCTTTGTAAGTCAAGCAGAGATTACCTCCAAGTAGATGATAAGAGACTGAGAACAGCTGAAGTTTCTTGAGTCTGTCCATGGAGGACATGTGTTTAAGGCCTAAGATTCTTTTTGTGAGGTACTTTTGTGGCCTCTCCAGCTGTTGTAGGTGTCTGGTCAGGTACATGCCAAATGGGGCGTTATATTCGATGATTGGTCTAATGAAGGATGAGTAGAGAGGGATGATGACCTCTTTCTTCCTGGATGTGAAACCTTTGGTTATAAGATGTGCCACATAGAAGGACTTTGGGCCACAGTGACAATGTGGTGGTCGAAGATGAGGTGGTTGTCAACCTGGGTGCCCAGATCTCTTATGGCCTCTTCAGTGTTCAGTGGGCTCCCATCAATGTGGTAATTCATGGGAACTGAGTTTTTTCCAAAGGGGATGATAACGTATTTTTGGCGTTAAGCTTTAGGCCATGGTTCCGACACCAGTCATTGGTCTCAGAGATGCCCTTTTGTAGGACGTCTGCATCACTTGGGGAGTTGATAATGACTCCTAGCTTGCAGTCATCAGTGAACTTGGTCTGTCAGAGTCCTTCTGTGTTGGCCTGGACTTCTGAGAAGTAGGTGCCAAACAGGAAAGGTTCCATGACCGAGCCCTGTGGGACTCCACTTGTGACTGAGCGACAGTCTGACTTGGAATCTGCAACTTTCACTCTGTGGGTCCTGTCTGTGAGCCATTTTGCAACCCATCTAGTGATGTAAGGATTGATGCCTAGTTTGGTGAGTTTATCAATGATACCTGAGTGGGGAATGGTATCAAAGGCCTTGGCCAGGTCGAGGTAGGCTGTATGCAGTGCCTTACCCTTATCCACAGCCTTGGTGACTGCCTTGAAGAAGTCAACCAGGTTCAGCAGTCAGGATCTCCCCTTGACAAAGCCAAACTGTGTGGGGTCAAGAGTTTGGAGATTGCCTATATCTTTGTTAAGCAGGTCCATGATGATGCACTCCATAGCTTTGCATACCAGGCTTATGGGGCGATATTTCCCAGGCTCTGGAGTTTCTCCCCCTTTATAGAGCAGGATGACTGTAGCAGTGCACCATTCATTAGGGACATAGCCTGAGGTAAGGCTGTGATTGAACAAAGCACACAGATGTGGTGCCATTTTGTTTTGCAGCGCATGTCGGACGCAGTCAGAGATATTATCAGGTCCCATAGACAATGTATTCTTGGCTTTGGACAATACAGCTTTTATCTGTGCCGCAGAAATGATGGGTACCAGGCTTTCATCTGGTATTGTGATAGGGCCCTGGGGGGAGGGGTAAAGTTGGCGCTGAATCCATTGGCCAGTATGTTCGCTATATCTGTTGGCTCAGTATAGGAGGTGCCATTGTGCAATAACTCAGAGCAAAGCTGGGTATTGTCTTTGAGGTTTTTGATATAGCTATAGAAGGCTTTGTGGTTGTTTTTGGTATCAGCCACAATTCTGCCTTCATAGCTGGCTTTAGAGGATTTGATAAGAGATCTCAGCTTTTTGTTGAGACTGATAAGGGAGGTTTTCCAGTCTTGTGACTTCATTATTTTCTGCAACAGTTTCTTCCCTCTGTTGTAGAGTTTATTGATGGCTGTGGACCACCAGATTGGCTTCCTTTTTTTGGAGGAGAGCGTCTTAGTTCTCTTTGGTATGGCAAAGTCCATGCATTTGTGTACATGCTCATACAGTGCATTGGTGTATGATTCAGCAGTCATGCAGCCATTTTCCATTGGTATGGGTGCCGAGAAATTAGCCACCTCTGCTTTTAGGAGCCCAAAGTCGGCTTTAGAGAAGTTTTTCATGGTGGTCAGCTTAACAGGGGGTGTAGGTAAGATGAAGATTTCCATGGTGATCAGTTTGTGGTCAGATTTAACCAGTGATATCATGGTGTAGAAAATGATTTAACCAGTCAGATCATGGTATAGAATGATTTAATCAGAAAATGATATAGAGCATGATTCTGAATTTTTGGTCATATAAGTTCTGAAAATAACTTTGAGAGAGGTTGATATTACTAATTTTGCAGTGTATAAAAGGATTGTAGAATTGAATGCTACTTTGGGCTCAAGCAAAAATGAAGCTGTACCTTTAAAACCCATGTTGAAGCCATGTGATTTGTTTTGATCGCTATTTTATTGTAAATGTAATAGATGTTTTAGTATTGTAAGGTTGAAAAGCACCTGTTAATGTATCACAGCACTCACTAGTTTAATAGATTATTATTTTATTGACTCATGGTCTGTAATCTTTAGTGGGTATTGGAATTACATATTTTTATGCTGAACGCAGTTTGTTGTTCCATTGTATTTACTCTTGCACCATGAAACCACAATAAACAACTTAACAAACACCTGGGAAGATTTAATACATTTAATTGGTAGGCTAGAGAGTACTTTGCAAATACATTCCTTCTCCCTAAGCTCCTCTGTGTTTCTGTCCTATTCACAAATCTTTCTATACACTTTCTACATAAAGCAGAATCAGTTTTCAACCATTTGTATCTCAGAAACAATGGAATGCCCATCAGTGTAATCCTTTGAGACAGTTAATTTGGGTAGATCTTATCAGTAAACTAAAGTATTTCCATTTGTACTTTTCCTCTCAAAGCTCTTTACAACTCCAAATGCTCTGGACTGTTTAGTGTTACTCAGTGGTTTATGCCAAAACAAGTTTAAAAGGGCTATCCCCCCCCCCCACCATCCTGTAAGAACAGTTCCTGTGAGGAAAGACTTATTTGCATATCTTTGTAATCTGTAGAAAATTTTACATGTACAGCTTGGGCAGGACATTCACATTAGAAATTTTCATTGACCTAAAATATGCTAGCTAACATCCCACTGGAAATGTAGGTGTTCATCCACCTAGAATGTCCAGAACAACGTAAACTGTGCAACTCAATGTAGATTGCTGATCTGTTTTAAATGAGTTCCAACTACAGTTTGTAAGACTAACTTAATCATAATGGCCTTTCTCTTGCTAAAATTTGCAGGCATTATTAAATTTGTCAAACATTTATTCTCACATTATCTGTTTATACTCCTTCCCCAGAAGTCATTACTCAGTTTTCTCTCACACTGTTAACCCTCCCATAGTCTTACCCTAAAAAAATTCTCGTTTTGAATTCCTTTCTCTAAAATGTGTTTTTTTTATAACCCCTACCTACTTAACAGATTTGTTTTAACATATAATCTTTATCCACTTCTTCACTTTTTCTGCTTGTTACATCTGGTATACAACTTTCTTTTTTTTTTTTTTCAAAACAGATTTATTGAAGGTATACAACTTTCTTAACATTGCACATTCCTAAATATGTTTAACTTTTTCTTCAGAATGTATCCCTACCACAATCTGTGTTACACATCAGATACTGGCTTCATCTCTTGCATTAACTGTCAGCATTTAATTTTTCTAAGCTGCTGTCTACATTCAAGTTTTACCTCACTTAAGGATTAAACCAGTAATGTTATTTACCATTGCACATTCCCCTGCAATATTTTACAGTGTCTGAACTGTATCAAGTGATTGTGGGGAACCAAAACAACCTCATGGTATTATAACTACAATACTATTACAGCTTCAGTATGTTGCTCCTGAAATTTCTATTGATATCTGACAATAATTAGACTCAAAATGTCATCTCCCTTTACTGATTGCAATTATTTATGTTCAAATTGTGCACATTAGAAATATCTGCAAAATACCAGCATACTTTATATGCAATATGTGTTGCGTTCTAAAATGTATTCACTAATAGTATTAACTTGGTGTTTTTTGCTGAAAAGTATGGTAATCCAGTATAATCAATTTTGTCAAGCTTTTCTGCCCAGGCCTTTACTAAAATGGACAAAGCCTAGACAGGAATTGGAGTTTACATATTATAAGTAAATAAAGCAAGAATGTAAGTTGGCTCAATATGGTTAAATATTAAGTGCTTTAGAATATATTTTAAGGGAACAGTGTCCCGTGTGGTTGTCGGTTAGCCTTTGCTTCCCATGGATCTTAGTTCTGGTGCTGATTGTTTTTTTCTATACCACTTTGCTACATTTTGGAGAAGAAACACAGACATATGCTGATGGGAGTAAAACTGGGAAAGAGATAATTGAAATCACGTCTGCTGTGGGATTTTAAACAGATGCCTTAGTGCTGTAGACAGTGTCAGTTGCCTACACAATGCTAGCGTACACTAGAAGGAAGACAGAACAGTTAATGAGTTGTCAGAGTCCTTAACTTAACAGTGTAGCACCCACAGTGTGCTATTCATTTTTAGGTATATTTAATGGCAGTCTGTTTCCCTTTATAGGTTATTACCCACTGTTGGACTACTCATTTTCAGTCAGTGAAGTCCAAAAGATTCTAGCATAATGAGGATCATTATAGATCTAAGACATAGACTGTTAATGCAGAGGATTAAGACTTTGAGCTGTGTATGAGCTGCTTCCCAGCAGCTCAGGGTTTGAGTCCATCAGCATCCATGTTTGACTCTGAGATGTCACTCAACCAGACAGTGCTCCTGGATTGGGAATATTGTATCCAGTGGACTTTGTCAGTAAAAAAAATAAATAAATAAATAGATAGATAAATTACTAAAAAGGCATCATATAAATGGCAGCCTCTGTACCATCCAGGAATTTGTTTCTCAGATATCTGGCACATCACTGTTGACTAACAATTCAAATGTGTCACTTCCATAATCTCTGCTTCACTTTCTCTGGCATGCCCTTAGCTTTGTTGAGGATAGTAAAGACACTGGACAAAAATATACATATATGTTAGTATTGTGTTGGGTTATACTCCACAGTTTAGTTAACAGTCTGACATGGACATGACCAGTAAAATGCTGACACAGGACCTGTTATGTTGTGTGCAACTGTGGTATTATTAGAGATCGAGTTATGTGGTATGTTTGCTGGGATTCACTTTATAATCTCGAAATACTGAAATATCGAATTTCAGTATCTCGAGACTATAAAGTTAAAAAAAATCAAAAACCCGAAACTTTAAAACCACAAACTTTCATACCAAGAACGTAACACAAATAAAACACTACACCACACAAACACAAGTACACCTACCTGCTGACACTACAAAAAAAACAAACCAACACACACAAACGCAACAAAACTAACACACACACAATCTTGCTAAAAGCACGGGGGTAAGCTCCCCTGCACCCTGCCCCCCTGACATCTCAGATACTCAGGTAAGAGTCGCCCTCTCCAAAGCAAAAAACACAGCATCAATGGGACCAGATGGTGTCCTGGGCTGCGTCCTACATAAACTCCAAGGAGAGCTAAACCCAAACATAAAACTACTGTTCAATCTCAGCCTTACTACAGGATATGTACCCAAAGAGTGGCATACAGCAACAGTGGTCCCTCTCCACAGAGGTGGTGCCTCAACGGATCCGGGAAACTATCGCCCCATAAGCCTGACTAGCTTGGTCTGCAAAGCTATGGAAAGGATCATCATGGACCTCATAAATAAAGATATTGGGGACCTACAGACACTGGATCCTACCCAGTTCGGCTTTGTTAAGGGCAGATTCTGCCTCTTAAACCTGGTTGATTTCTTTGAAACAGTCACCAAGGCCATTGACGAGGGGAAGGTGGTCAACACAGCCTACCTGGACCTTGCAAAAGCCTTTGATACAATACCCCACTCAGACATTTTAGATAAGCTCACCAGCTTAAATATAAACCACTATGTCACTAGATGGGTTGCAAACTGGATCAAGGACAGAACCCACATGGTTACAATTGCTGGAGCCATGTCAGACTCCAAACCAGTTACAAGTGGCGTCCCACAAGGCTCAGTCCTGGGACCTCTCTTGTTTGGTATATATTTCTAGGAGGTACAGGCCAACACGGAAGGACTGTGGCTGACCAAGTTCGCAGATGACTGCAAACTAGGCGCCATAATCGATTCTCCAGCAGACACAAGCATCCTACAAATGGGCCTTATAGAAACAGACAACTGGTGCCAGAGCCATGGCCTCAAGCTAAACGCCAAAAAGTGTATAGTCATCCCCTTTGGCAAAAACAAAGTGCCCACAAATTACCACATAGGTGGTAATCCATTAAGTATGGAAGAAGTAATTAGGGACCTGGGGACCCAAGTTGATAGCAATCTCTCATTTGAAAACCACGTGGCCAAAGTGGTTAGAAAAACATTTTATATAGCCCACCTAATCATGAAGGGATTCACATCTAGATCAGGAGAGGTCATTGTGCCTCTTTACTCATCCCTCATCAGGCCCATAATTAAGTACAATGCCCCTTTTGGGATGTACCTTACCAGACACCTACAGCAACTGGAAAGACCCCAAAAGTACCTCACCAAGAGGATCAAAGGGCTCAAACAGATGCCATATGCTGCCCGGTTAAAGAAACTCCAGCTCTACTCAGTGGCATACCGCCTGCTCAGAGGCAATCTGTGCCTGATGTATAAAGCCATGTCCAACCCTGAATTAATGGACATGCTGCACCTCAGAAAATCCAAATCCCATCGAGCTATGCGCTCGAGAGACTTGAACCTCAGCACTGAAATAAATAGGACATGCTGGAGGGACAGATTCATAACCCAGAGGCTCCCTTCACTCTGGAATAAAATCCCAGTCCAGGTTAGGCAGAGTCCCTCATTGACTCTCTTCAAGAGGAATCTTGAGGAGTGGATGGGAGATCATAGGTTTACCCCGGGTATCACTTCTGTGTCACTGTTCGACAGAGGCACAGTATACTAACCTCAAAAAAGGGCATAGCAAAATTCATTTAAAATGGGTGGCGAAAGCCAAACACACTCTGGCTAGGCTTATAAATGCCCTAGGGCAGATAGCCTAGTATGAACCTATGAACCCCCCCCACACACCCTACTTATATAAACTAACTCCAAGGTCACACTAAACACACAAACACATAAAACTCATTACTGCACACACACTAATATCCCTACCCAATACCCTTACAAAAACGCCACTTACCTCAAACCCCAGCTAAATCCACAAACTGCACCGCACGTCACGTATGCGAACACATAATGGCCGATGCAACATTTCCATAGTCGATATTATGCAGTTTCACATAACTGCACTTTCAGCTTTATAGTCTTGAAATACTGAAATTCGACATTTCAGTATTTCGAGATTATAAAGTGTAACCGTTTGCTGACAGTCAGCTGTGCTTGAGATAGATCTGCAATCAGTAGTATGTTGTTCAGAATGGTCCACAGGAGTATTTATGCTGTATATGCTATATTGGGTTGCATTGTCTACAGTCATTCATTACTATATACAAGTTCTGAATCCATGGTACCCAGAATTATGAAGTTGTTTCTGTTACATGTTAATGTCTAGCTTACTTTACAGTATTTGGATAGTTGCAACAATATTGTTTGATTTTTTTTTTTTTTTAACACTGCGTACCAATGCTTATAATTTGATGGATAATGTTGGAATCTAGTCCCAAGAGTATAGTTACTGAACAAATTGACCATACCAGGAGGGTGTTTTTCAGTTTCTCTGTTATAGACAGTGATGACAGAGTATAATACTTTACATTATGATTCAGAAAGTGGAGAATATTTGTCAAAAATATATTCAGAATTATAAACCGAAAGTGGTTTGGATATACTTTTAAGTGAGGATCTTACTCTTAAATCATGCATTTATTAAATAAGAAAAAGGAACACAGTCTGAATTTATGACATCAGGGTAAACTTTTTTATTGTACATTTTAGGAAGGAGAACATTGTGGGCCTCATCAAAGAACTTGAAGGAAACTGGGAAGTGTGTAAAGGCAGGTCAAAAATTAATCTTTGATTTTGAAAGGTTGAAGTGAGGAGGATTGTCTAAAAATAACACATGCTTTATTAATTATCTTACGCATGCTTCAAAGGAGGCAGGAAGTGTGTCCTGTCCAAATGTTGAGCATCTGTCTGAGTTTCAACCTTGAACTCTCACAAAAGTACCGGAACTGGAGTTTTAATTATAAACAGAACTTGTACATATCTGTGAAGAAAGCCTGTTGCCTTTTGCAAGGTATAGATGGAACTACATGTTCATTGACAATGAATACAAATCTGTATGACACATTTAAGTTGTGTCATGTTTTTTTAGTTAAATACATCATATTAAATATACTGAACGTAAAATGACTTTGAAAGAAATTATTGCCTATTTGATTTGGTTCCTTCTGACTTAACACAGGCATTGTGTCTAGTGTGCCAGTATGTATATTCTGCCTGATGGGAAATGCAATGTTATATTGGGATATAATAAAATGCAAGATATTTCCACTACTGTTTATAACACATTGTCAGCACTTCAGAGAAGTTGTAGTTAAAGTATAGCAATGGTTTTATTTGGGTACAGTCATTATTTGTAATATGCTGTTAGTACTTCAGAAAAATAGGGGTGTGCTTTATTGATGTTATTTGTCCATCTCTCCCTAACATTGCCCTTGTTGGTTAATTTATTTGCCTGGCTTAATTCCTGATTCCTGTTGGGCTGTTACAGTGAATAACAGCCTATGGAACCCTGCAATTTGATTATACAGTAGTCATCACTCCTCCAGCACTACTTCTGGCATTGTTTCAGCAGTCTTGGTTCTGTCTCTGTGATTTTGTTTCTCAGAGCTTCCAGTCGCGTGTGTGTGTGTATTCATCTCTTTAACATACCGTGAGTGGGACACTGGGTAACACCAGTACTTTGGAGCTTTTAGTGCGGCTTAATCAGTGAGTACTGTCATGTTTCATTAGTGTACTGTTTCTGTGGGAATATAACCATGGCATTTAGACTAATGTCTCATGCTGAGGACTGCACTCTCACCACTACAGAGTTTGCAGGTTATATACAGTCCAGAAAAAAATAGGCTTAGCTATATATTGATTTGTTTCCTGTTCCTGCCTTTTGTCCTCAATCCTAGTGAATAAGATGTTGTGCTTTGTTGCATCATCTTTGGATGTATTCCAGGCAGTCCTTCCAGGATTACAAAAACTTGCTTTAAACAACAGCCATAAAACATCTGAAAATCAATGAACAGTTTTTATTGAGTGGGCTGTATCAGTCGGTATGAAAGTTAATGGGAACTAATTAACAAATAGTGGCTCCTTCGCTGGGTGGCGCCTGTATATTGAACAATCTGTAACCCTGATCTTTTTTTTTTAATTAACACTTATGAATGGCTATAGTTGGCTGCCTTAAGATGTGGAGTGACTGACAAAGATTAATGGATAGTTTTTCTATCAGTTTCCTCCCAAAGATTGTAAAATTCATGTAGAAGATTTAAAGTGCATTCAGTGAAGCAAGTTTAAACTGAGTGTTACATTTTTTTTCTAATTTCATTATTTGAAATGTTGACATTTCAGTCTGGAATATCTGCCTTTGCATAGTATTAAGTTACTGTAGCCTTGAATTCAATCTTTGGACATTTTAATAGGTTATTGCTAAGGCTTCAGGCCAACAAATAGTACAAAGATAAAGCAAGACAACACAGTAAATAGCAAAACAGGAAAAATAAAAAGTGAAATGTAAAAATCAAAGCAGTACTAAACTACATTAACTTTGCCAAGTAGATTTAATAAATACCTTGTCTTGCCACTAATGTTAGAAAAAAGTTTGTTGCTGTTATTTTAACAGTTACTGCAGAGGATTAAATCTGTGAACTGTTAAGGAACTGCTTCCTGTAGTAAAGGGTTTGATTTCCTCAGCCTTCATTTGCCTAAAGGATTAAATCTGTGAACTGTTAAGGAACTGCTTCCTGTAGTAAAGGGTTTGATTTCCTCAGCCTTCATTTGCCTAAAGGATTAAATCTGTGAACTGTTAAGGAACTGCTTCCTGTAGTAAAGGGTTTGATTTCCTCAGCCTTCATTTGCCTAAAGGATTAAATCTGTGAACTGTTAAGGAACTGCTTCCTGTAGTAAAGGGTTTGATTTCCTCAGCCTTCATTTGCCTAAAGGATTAAATCTGTGAACTGTTAAGGAACTGCTTCCTGTAGTAAAGGGTTTGATTTCCTCAGCCTTCATTTGCCTAATGTGTGACTGCGCAGATCATTTAAGACAATGATGTGAGACAGATGGTCAGTTGGACTAGGCTTCTTATTGCTCTTCTGGAACTCATGCCTAGTAACTACCTATGAACCTTTAGATCTTGACAAGATTTGAATGAGAGCAGAGCACTAGGGAAGGCACACAGAACCAGGTCTAAAAGGAGAGACCCTTCGTTTTGCAGATGCTGCTTCCACTGCTGATCTCTGTCCCTGTGTTACTGTAGACTTGCTTATCTCCTTCTTGTGCATGAGGTGAATTCTGCCTCTCCCACAAGAACCTCCCTGTGTTCTTTCCTACTCCACAATGCACCGGGGAATGGATCTAATATAACTTAGATGTCTTTTCCTGGCAGAGAATGCCCTTGTAGTATCTGCTAATGTTTTGCTGCTCACTGAAAGGTTAGAGCTGTGAGGAGGACATCATATATGCAACAGAAATGGAGATTTTACTATTTTAGAGGGAGGGAGAACCACAAAAATTGGATAAAGTGCATATGACATCATATGTGTCACCAAATGTAGTGTCAGCTACAGCTCTCTTAAACCTAGGGTGAATTTTTGGATACACATCCATTCATTAGATTACATTTGAATAATGTAAGAGAAGTACTTTGCTTTATGTGGAGTAGTAGATGGTTCCACAGAGGCAGAATTCTGTGTGTACATACCTATCCCTCCAACATGTTTTGTTTATGTTGTAGAAGAGATTGAGAGCCCTTGAGTATAGTCCCAACCTGAAGGAGCTTCCCTTAGTCTGCTATCTGTGCTCACTTTTGCTCGGGCCATCCACAAGCCTCGGGATTGCGCCCCACCACCACCTTTGGTTCTGAAGCAATTTTCAGCTAAAGCTCAAATCAGCCCTGGGAAATCTCAACTTGTAAACACAAGCCTACCAGTAGAATTAATTATTAGTTTGTTCAAGCCATCCACAAGCCTTGGGATTGTGCCCCCCACCAGTACCGCCTTTGGTTCTGAAGCAATTTTCAGCTAAAGCTCAAATCAGCCCTGGGAAATCTCAACTTATAAAGGCAACCTTCCAGTAGAATTAATTATTAGTTTGCTTGGGCCATCCACAAACCTCGGGATTGCCCCCCCCCCACCTCTTTTGGTTTTGAAGCAATTTTCAGCTATAGCTCAAACCAGCCCTGGGAAATCTCAGATTGTAAACACAAGCCTTCCAGTAGAATGAATTATTAGGTGAATGTCATTGAATTTGTTTTTAACAATTTTCTATTACTTTGTGACCATCTTTGTGAGGTGGGCACAGCTGCACTGAGCTCCATTCAGCTTCTAACTTGGAGAGCTTTAATGAAGTTGGCCACTTGGTAGGAACATACTCTACTAATTCACCCTTCTTACCATAGCTGGGTGGAACCTTTTGTTAAAGCATACTCCCCATTCTATATTTCCAACTTCCCACTCCCTCCTAGGGAAGCTAACCACAGATTAATTATTATTGAATCTTACCTTACCTTACCTTATCTTTAGGCTAAGCTACGTTCTTTCTCAATCTCTTGCTGTTACTGATAGGTTTTTGCAGCTTTAGGTTCTCTTGCTCTAGCCCGCTCCATTCGCCCTTCGGGCTCACTCCGCTCTCCTCCCTGCCCCCAAATCTCACCCGCCCCAGTTCTCCTACACCTACAGCCCATGTATCCCCACCCCCTCCACAACAGCCTATTACCATCCCTCAGTCATCAGATCCACTCCCACACCACACCCTCCACCTCACAACAACCTCCTCTGTATACCCCACCCACACCATGCAAGGCATACTAGGACTACTACTACTAACTCTCACCACTCTAGCTTACATCACATCTATACACTCTAACATACTAACAAACACTACCTACCACATAACATACACACACACACACACACACACACACACACACACACACACACACACACACACACACACACACACACACACACACACACACACACACACAATTTCACTCAAATATTGTAATATGCTCCACACTATTTAACAGCAACTCATTACTCTACAGACACAAAACAGCAACCACACTACCTCACAAAAGGCTAACAGTTCCCAAAAAACACATAGATGTAGCCTATGCCGTAAAGCTCACACTATTCTTCAGAAAATGGCTACTAATCTCAGGGTACATGCGCCCCAACCCAGGTCCAAGCAACCCAATCCTATCCCAGAAACACAAGTCAGAGCTACTTATTATCAATATAAACATACGTAGCATATCCAACAAACTACATGACTTTCACGCATTCATATCCCACTACTCCCCAGACATACTAACCATTACAGAGACCTGGCTAAAACCGGCCACACAAAATGAAGAAATTCTTCCCCCAGGCTATAACATCCTAAGGCAAGCTAGAGGTACCAAAAAGGGAGGTGGATTTGCAATGTTATTTAAAAATACACTCAACCTCCAACCACTAAAAACCCGACTTCCCAAATTCCAGAATGCAGAGACATTAGGCTCCGTTATGTCCCTTAAAAACAAAACGAGAATCAACATCCTCTGTAGTTATATTCATCCAGGAAGTAACTCACCTATAATAGGAGATATACTACAATAGGCCGCAACCAACCTACCCCAAGAAACCATCCTGCTATCAACATCCTCTGTAGTTATATTCCTCCAGGAAATAGCTCCCCTGTAATAGAAGAGATAGTACAATAGGCCGCAACCAACCTACCCCAAGAATCCATCCTGCTATCAACATCCTCTGTAGTTGTATTCCTCCAGGAAATAACTCACCTATAATAGAAGAGATACCAATCAACCTACCCCAAGAAACCATCCTGCTATCAAACATCAATGGGCATAATCAAACCCTACCCCACCAAACCATCCTCTATCAACATAATAGAAGAGATACTACAATGGGCGCAATCAACCCCTACCAAGAAACCATCCTGATACATCCTCTGTAGTTATATTCCTCCAGGAAATAACTCACCTATAATAGAAGAGATACTACAATGGGCCACAATCAACCTACCCCAAGAAACCATCCTGACATCAACATCCTCTGTAGTTATATTCCTCCAGGAAATAACTCACATATAATAGAAGAGATACTACAATGGGCCACAATCAACCTACCCCAAGAAACCATCCTGCTATCAACATCCTCTGTAGTTATATTCCTCCAGGAAATAACTCATCTATAATAGAAGAGATACTACAGTGAGCCGCAATCAACCTACCCCAAGAAACCATCCTGCTATCAACATCCTCTGTAGTTATATTCCTCCAGGAAATAACTCACCTATAATAGAAGAGATACTACAATGGGCCACAATCAACCTACCCCAAGAAACCATCCTGCTATCAACATCCTCTGTAGTTATATTCCTCCAGGAAATAACTCACCTATAACAGGAGAGATACTACAATGGGCCACAGTCAACCTACCCCAAGAAACCATCCTGCTAGGTAACCTAAACTTAGACTGGCTAGCCTGCAACTCCAACAACCCCTCAAACCATATTAACTTATTTGAATTCTCACAACTAATCCAAGACCCCACCAGAGTAGACAAAAAATCCAATAGAACGTCCATTCTAGATTGGACACTAGTTAATATCCCCACAGATAATTATCATGTGGGCTGCTTACCTGATACATTGAGTGAACACTGCCCCACATTCCTCCTTCGTAAAGAGGCAAAAATACCCAAACCCATGCTATTCAAGGAGACTAGGGATGAGCAGAAAGTCAGTCCACAAACTCTTAACAGTATGCTCCAGCAACAGGACTGGAATCCACTAAAAACTCTATCTTTAGACCAGGCAGTTGATTTTTTTAATACTACTTTTATGAATGTACTAAATATACTAGTTCCCATCAGGAAACTCAGGACTAAAGTTAACTATGCCTCATGGCTTAATAGGACAACAAAAACCTTAATAAAAGCCAGTGACAATGCCTGGAAAAACTGGAAAAAGAATAACACTATCCAAGACAGAAATATCATGAAATATGAAATAAGGCCAAAACCCAAACAAAAGTAGATAAAAAAAACTACTTCTTAGACATCCAAAACAAGCACTCTAGAAACCCCCAAAAGTTATGGCCGGCCATCAATACCCTTCTAAATCTGGGCAAAACCACCACCCCATCTCCCATCAACAACTCTGTTAATGATAGCATAGCTTCAGAATTCAACCATCACTTCACCGAATCTGTCCTCACACTATCTATCCAACTATCCAACAAGAACACTAAAACCACCCCAACTGTAGAACAAACTAACATACCCACCTTCACACTCTCACCTGTACCAACCTCTTCAGTTAAAAAGAGACTCTCTAAACTAAAACCCACCACACTCGCAGCAGTTAGTTTACCCACAAATTTTCTAAAATTAGCTGCAGAATCACTAGCCTACCCTGTCTCAATTCTTATAAACAGCTCTATACAAGAAACTTACGTACCCCAACTATGGAAAGTGTCACATATAATTCCCCTTCACAAAGGTGGAAACTCCTATGAACTATCAAACTACCATCCAGTTGCTATCTTGTCCCCCCTTTCCAAGCTTCTGGAGAAATGTATTCATACCTAGGTAATGCACTTATTATCCTCACATAACCTCCGCTCCCCCACACAGCATGGTTTCTGCCAAACCATAGCACAACCACTGCTCTACTGTCCTTTACCAATCAGATTAACCATCTAAGAAACAACAACAAATTTGTCTCAGCCATATTTCTAGATTTATCAGAAACGTTTGATATGGTCTTCCAGGGTTCCTATTACGTTGTCGAAACTATAAAACTTTGAACACTACAAAATACTTGTATGTTCGAAGTTTTATAATGTCGAACAACGTAAAAAAAATAAAACACAACAAAAAGAAACTAACTGCTTTAAGCAGGGGGGCAAGCCTGTTCTATTACCAACTACTATAGGCATCCCACAAGGATAGTTTAAGATCGTTGGTCAGATGTGACCATAAGCTAATTACCCTAGATATCCACATCCCGCCCCCAACCCCCATTAAGGAAACCACTGTAAAACATTTCTCCAAAGCCAATGTCATGCTTCTTAAGACAGAAGTGGTGAACTTTATGACACCCATGCAGATGGATAATACAGTTACGACTGCTGAATCCTACACAAATGCACTCTATAAGCACTTACACAAGTGCATGGATCATGCTATCCTCCAAAAAAGGAAGCCAATCTGGTGGTCCCCTGCCATAAACAAACTCTACAACAGAAGGAAGAAAAGAGTAAAATCCCTTGAGTGGAGGAGCTCCCTGGTCAGCCTCAGGAAGAAGCTGAGATCCCTTATAAGATCCTCCAAAGCTAGCTATGGAAACAAGATTGCCACTGATTCTAAGGACAACCACAAAGCATTCTATAGCTATGTCAAGAATCTCAATGGCAAAACCCAAATCTGCTCTGAGTTACAGCACAATGGCACAAAAATTACAGAACCAACTGATATTGCCAACATCCTGGCAGATAGATTCAGCACTAACTTTACCCTCCTCTCACCCACTAAAGGGGCCATATCTATACAGGAAGAATGCAGAATCCCTGTAATCACAACTTCACAGGTAAAAGCAGCACTCTCTAAAGTCAAAACACAGCATCCATGGGACCGGACAACATTCCAGGCTGCATTTTACACGAACTTCAGAACGAACTGGCTCCCCACCTAAGCACCATATTCAATCATAGCCTCACGTCAGGCTTTGTGGCCACTGAATGCAACACAGCAACAGTTATCCCACTCTACAAATGGGGAGCCACCACTGATCCTGGGAACTATCGCCCTATTAGCCTGCTGAGCCTGGTCTGCAAGGCCATGGAACGTATCATCATGGAATTCATAAACAAAGACATTGGTAACCTCTAAACTCTGGACTCCACCTAGTTCGGGTTTGTGAAAGGCAGATCTTGCCTCCTGAACCTGTTTGACTTCTTTGAGGCAGTCACCAAAGCCGTAGACGTGATGGTAAGGTGGTTCACACAGCCTCTATTGACCTCACCAAGGCTTTCGACACCACCCCCCCATTCTGGAATTATAGCTAAACTCACTGAACAAGGTATAAATCCCTATGTCACAAGATGGATTGCCAACTGGCTCACTGACAGAACCTACACTGTAAAAGTTGCAGACTCCAAATCTGACTTCAAACCAGTGACAAGTGGAGTACCACAGGGTTCAGTCCTGGGACCTCTCCTGTTTGGTATCTACTTCTCTGAAGTACAGGCTAACACAGAAAGCTTCTGGCTAACGAAGTTCACAGATGACTGCAAACTAGGAGCTATAGTCAAGTTCCCAAATGATGTGGACATCCTACAGAAGGGCCTCACTGAGACAGATGCCTGGTGTCAGAGCCATGGCCACAAGCTCAATGCAAAAAGGTGCAGTGTAATCCCCTTTGGTAAAAACTCTGTACCCATGAACTACCACATAGGCAGCAGTCGTCTTAACACCGAATGTGTGATGAGACCTTGGGACCCAGGTGGACAGTAGTCTCTCCTTTGATAATCACATTGCCACAGTAGTCAGGAAATCCTTCTACATGGCACATCTCATCACAAAAGGGTTCTCATCCAGGAAAAAAGAGGTCATTGTTCCCCTCTACTCGACACTCATTAGACCCATTATAGAGTACAACACCCAAGACATCTGCAGCAGCTGGAAAGGCCACAGAAGTACCTCACAAAGAGAATTACTGGCCTCAAACAGATGCCCTACACTGATCGTCTCAAAAAACCCCAGCTTTACTCTGTAACATATCGCCTACTCCGAGGTGATCTCTGCCTAACATATAAAGCTATGTCAAACCCAGAGCTGTTGGACATGCTACACCTAAAGAAATCTCAATCCCTCTGAGCTACCTGCTCTAAAGACCTAAACCTTGTCACCACAATAAACAGGACTTGCTGGAGGGATATATTCCTGTCCCAGAGACTTCCCATACTCTGGAACAGGCTACCCATCTATGTCAAGCAAAGTTCTTCATTAACACTCTTCAAGAAAAATCTTGATGAGTGGATGGGAAATAGGAAATACACCCCAGGGATCACTTCTGTGGCTCTGCTCGACAGGGGCACAGGAAATGAACTTCCTTGGGTTAGCATAAGCCAGGGTACTTTGTTGGCTAGGCTTACTTAGGCCCTTGGGCAGATAGCCTAGTACCTACCTATGACCCTTTGAACCTATAAAGGTACATAAGAAACTAGGAACTCTATACAAACACAAACAGTTCATATCGGACCAAATTAGAATCTCCCTAGCCCAAACCCACCTCTTGTCTACCCTAATGTATGCATCACCAATGCTAATTTTTATCAGGAGAACAGACCTAAACAAACTAGAGTCATGTTACAATAAAATTGAAAAATTCACTAACAACTCCACTTTTAGAAGTCATTACTGTCTTGCCCTGAAGCAACTACAGTGGTTAGAACTCCCTCAGCTAATTAGCTATCACCTTCAACATAATAAGGAACCCTCAGAAAACCCCAGCCCTAAACCAACTTCTAAATCAATATTCTGCAAATTGCTGTCTACGCTCATCCAACAAAACCCTGCTCTGCATAACCAAAGCCAATAACACTGCAGGGAAAAGTCTCTTCTCCCACACCATTGCTAGGGAATGGAATAACCTCCCCCAAAGTATCTCCTCTGCACCATCCATCTCACTTTTCAAGACATCACTAAAGTCACACCTCTTGCAGTCATGGCTCTGTCCCTGAATCACATAAAATCTTTTCTGCTCTCCTCCTAATTTGCCACACCTTATCTCCTCACTGCTTATCTCAGCTATTCCGTATTAAATGTTCCCTATCATGAACTACTAACCTACAAACTATTTCTCACGCTATGACATATCTCCCGAATAGCATTATTTTCCAGATTCCATTCCTTCATTTTTATGCTTTGTACTACCAATAGGGAATTCAAAGTTTTGCTATCTATATACCAAGCTTGCTCAAATCAAACTAAGGTACAAAAATCTCCTAGATTGTATATTTGCCTCTGTATAGGAATTTTCTGTCATTCGTGGATTATGTGTTCTCATATAAAGACACGGAACTCTGATTGTATATATGCCTCTGTACATGATTTTTTTTTGTCATTTGTTGTATTTGTACTGTTATGTTATGGAGCTTTTCTTCCTGGGCCTCCGCTGAAAATGGACCTTGTTCCAGTCAGACTTTCCTGGTAAACAAATGTAAAATAAAAATAAAATAAAAAATGGTTTATACCAATATTGTAGTTATGAATGTGTAATACATCTGACAGGACAGGGTTTGTTGAGGCTCTATATGTAAAGAGACCACTTCTCAGTAGCCTGTATGATATCAAGAGCAGGAACAAGGCTTTGAGATGGTCCGCATAGTTTTTAGGCCTGTGATTTTCTTAGTGAGGAAGTGGTATGGTCATTCCTGTTGTAACAAGTGTGTTGACAAGTACATACCAAAAATGGCATTATATTCGATTGGCATAATGAGTGCTGAGTGCAGTGGAACGATTACATTTCGGGACCTAGATGCCATACTTTAAGAGTTGTAGTCTAAAAAGGCTTCCTTGCAATAGTGGATATGTGGTGATAAAAGGACAGTTCATTGTTGACATATGTTCGTAGATCCTTGACTATGGGATCATTTTTCAGTGATGTATTGTCAATGTGATGGCTACAAGGAGAGTCATGCTTGCTGAAGGAAATGATTATACATTTGAGGTGTGACCCAAAGACTGAACCCTGAGGTATGCCACTAGTGACAGGTCTTTTGGAGGAGGTAGTGTCACCCACCATTATTTTCTGGATTCTACTTGTGGGCCAGTTTTCTATACAATCAGTTACATAGGAATTTATATTTAGCGTGGAATGTATATCTACAATACTAGAGTTGGGATGATGTTGAATGTCTTTTTGAGGTCTGTATATGAAGTGTTTACTGATTTAACCTCATCATTGCTGTAATAACTTTTTTTGTAGAAGTCCACCTGGTTAAGTAGGCAGGATCTGCACTTGACAAACCTGAACTGGACTGGGTTGAGATTAATTCCATAATGTCCTTTCCATAGACTTAGAGATGAAGCTGGTCAGACTTATGGGTCTATAATTAGCCATGTCTGTTGAAGTTTTACCTTTGTGCAAGGAATGACTGTTGCTTTCCTCCATTCATCTGACATGAAGCCTGTTTTCAGGCTGATATTGAGTAGCCTGCTTGGGCGTTTGACAAATCATGCTTCAGGCTGATCATCAGACAGTCTGGTATATTGTCTGACCACACAGAAGTAGTCTTCTTGGCTTTGAATAGCACCATGAGGACTTGTTCTTGGAAGATTTGAGAGGGTGTAAGTGAGGAAATTTGATCTGAGAATAATGAAGGGGAGGGGGTGAAGTTTCAGGTAAATTTGTCTGTTAGGAGATTGGCTATTCCTCTGGGTCTGAGTATGTGATATAATTTAATGTTAGCTTTGCACAGTGCTGAGCATTGTTTCTGAGGTTTCTAACATGGTTGAAGAAGGCTTTGTGGTTATCTTTCACCTGGGTGTATAGTTTACCTCCTATCTGTCTTTGTTTGATTTGATTGGGGTCTAGTGTTCCTTATTTAGTTTAGCAAGAGTGCTTTTGGCATCTTCAGAGATGCATTTATTTTTGTGAGAAATTGCTTTTCTTCTTGTATGTATGTTAGGGTTATTCCATAGGGGTTTCGTTTTTAATTTGGTGGTGTATTTATTTCTGAGGGGGATTATACATTATTTACATGTGCATAAAATGTGGCAATAAAGGATTCTGCATAAACAGTGGGGTCATCAAGATCGAAGGAGCTTTTAAATGTATCCAGGTCTTCACTCAGTTTTAGTAGATTAGCCTACTCATAATCTCTGAATGCCGAGGCATTGGAAGTTGTTTCAGAGTTATAGTGAATGTGACTGACTGATCTGATTTGACCACAGAAGAAGTTACAATTAATGAGGAGCAAATCTACTTTATATTTGCAAGGACTAAACCCAGGATTTTGTCACCTGTGGTTGGGCTTCAGACTTAGCTGGTAACATAGTGTTTGTATTGATGAAGTCCAGAAATGTCTCTGCATGCAAGTTTGAGGATATACGAGTCTCATAGTTCATGGAGGTGTAGAAGGATGGTGTTTGGCTTAATATGTATGGACTTCAAACCAGTTATTTAGGAGGTGTGGGCCAAAGAGGACATTGAAAGGGTGTTATAGTTAGCTGTGACATGGTAAGGGACTCAATAGTATGGACATAGAGGAGTTTCAGACTGTTACCTTGTTTAATGAGTCTGGAGGAGATTTTTTTTAAGAATCTGGAAATAACCTCTGTCTTTAGTGCCTTCATCTAATGCAGTAGGGCCTGAACATGAGAATAGGCACTAAAACCCTTCCCTGGTAGTGTACCTTTTTTGGTCTTGAACCATATCTCTGTAAAGATTGATATACTGACATTTTTAAGGGTAAGGAGTACTGGTGAGGAGAGGAGTTTTTTTGACAAGTCTTTATGTTAAAAGCTTTGGAAGACTGACATCACTTAAAAAGACACTATGAGCGTGGACAAGGATTTAGCCAGTATAAGAAAGTTCTAGGGTAAGAGGTGCAGGCCATCACTGGCCAGTCATTTAGAACTGTCTACCATCTCTTCCCAGGCTGATATATATATTGTACCTCATTTGAATGACACCAGATGCTAAGTCAGTTGTTGGAAACAATCTTTTGTCCATATTGTGACATAATTCTCGGCGATTGTCTCATGGTGCCAATTTCAACCAGACTGGCTACAGAGGTGTTTGAAAAGTGAAAATCCATGGTTTCAGGTGCTTACTGATGTGAGCTGTAGGTGAAGTTGATACTAAGAGGTTTGGAGTTGATTTACTGGAGGTACTATCTGTCTAAAACAAAAATGTTTAAGCCTACATATGAAGAGCAACATGCTAGCCTTTGTAACCTTTTTGATCTAAAGCAAACAATCTTAAGTCAACGCACGAAGAGCAATTCACCACCTAGTGCAAACAAGAGCATCTTTGTGTAACTACTGACTATTTAAAGTACAGAATGAATTGGGGGAGTAGGTTGTATAGAGAAAGTTAGGGCTGTAAATGCCTGCATCTGTACAGTATAACATGGTGTGGCACTGAGCAATGAACAGCACTGCTGTATTTAATCTTATTTATAACACAGAAAATGAGCAATCAAAAGCTCAGTAGAGCATGCCAGATAATAACAAGACACTAGAATTTTGCCTCAGTAGTATATCATGCCTACAACTAGCCTGAGAACCTTCTGCCACCAGAAGGAAGCAGTGAACTAATTTTAACAAAAACTCAATAATTTAGGCACTCATTTGTTTAGCCAAGAAGGAAGAATGCAGGTGATTCACCTATTGGCTGCTTCCTGGCTATTATTAGTGCTGGTCTCACTGCAGCTAAGGAGTGCTGGTGAGGAGAGAAAGTTTGTTTTGTTAAGTCCCTTGGTAAATATCCTGTCAAAACACCTGATCAGAACACAGGTATACCCTCAGAAATGAATATTGAATAGGAATGTATATCTTGATTGGCACACAGGTGGGTTGTACCCAAATCCAACCTTTTGTTTCTCCAGATAATAAACAGCTTTAAAAATTGCACCAGGACAACAACCACTCATACACCTCAATAAAAAGATTGTAAGCATGACAGCTTGGATGCTCTGCCTCTCATCCCCTTTAAGGACCTGTTTTCATAGGACATGTTTTCTACCTTAAGGGGTCTAGGAAACTAAATGAAAGGAAATCTTACAATAAAATGGTTAAGATTCTCCCTTTGATGCCAGAGAGAGGCTCTCGATCCTAATCAGTCTTAAGTGTCTTTAGTCCTCAAATGTCTTTACAAAGTAAGATTGTCCTATGCTTCACTGAAGGTACATGCGCCTACAACTTCAGCCTGCCTACACTACCCCCCCCCTCCATTTTCTGTTACCATTAAAGCAGTTCCTGATGCAGGGGTTACATCTAAGGCCACCTAAGAAGGTAATCTCTCCACCATGGGACCTCAGCTCTGTGTTAGCAAAGTTAACTTTTCCTCCTTTTTAGACAGCAGCTACTGTACCCCTCAGATGCTTGACCTAGATGACTACCTTTTTAGTGGCCTTTGGACCTGTCAGTAGGATATCAGGACTACAGGCTCCCATGTGACAATGACTTTATGTCCTGGTCTATAGGAGCAGGGTAACTCTTCACATGACTCTTATTTTCATGTCCAAAGGGGTGACAGAAATTTCTCTAAATCAGGATAGTACTCTCCATGTGTTCTTTCCTACCCCACAGATCAGGGAAGGGGTGTGGATTTTACATAACTTGGAAATAAAAAGGCAACCGAGATTTTGCCTTAAAAAGACTAAAACAGAAAGGAAGTGAAAGCAGTTTTTTACAGCCCTTGCAAAGGGTACAGAGGACAGGTCTGTATCTAGACAGACCATTCCTAAGTTATTGTAGGATCCTTGCATCTCATTTAGTTAATTTTTCCATGACAAGACTGTTGCAGGGCATGGGAGGAGAACCCTCTTTACAAGAGCCATAGCAGCCACTACAGCCTTTCTTAAAGAGTTCAACACAAAGGCCTTCTTTGAAGCAGCTACCAGGTCATCTGTCCACACCTTCTCCAAATATTGTATCTTGGACATTGCCTTTAGAGCCAGAGCAGAATGTGTTATGTCTATCCCAGAGATACTGTTACAAGTTACACTTTCACACCGAGCATATTTGAATAAAAAGAATCAAAAACACACAAGTGAGAGACAGAGCTTGAGAGTCTGAGGGAATATCAGTCATCAAGACGCCTATGATTCATACTACATTGAGGCTTGACATTTGTTTCTTGGCCTGCTTTACCTGATTTGTTAATGGTCCACAAACTGATACACAGCCTGACTCAGGACATCTTTGTGATTAGTTGCTACTCATTCATAGGTGTTCTCCCTGTAGGCTCCCTCCTTGGCCATATCTAATGCTAACCGGGGCCATTTGTTGACTTATAATTCTATTCTAGTGATTCAGTGGACTACAACAGAAGAGAGCTTGTCATCTGATTGCAATACACCAGTGGATGCCTTTAGGTGTTTGATGTCACCCTAGGTCTCTTATAATATTGTTGCTGACCCATTCCCCATCCACAGTAATGCTGGCTCCTACATAACTAGTCTGCTATCCCTTCTGGGCCCATCTCAAGTCCTTCAGGCATCAGAACTACTTACTATTAGCGATACAGACATTGGCCTCTGAAATCAGTCACACACGCAGGGGATCCTGCTTCATTAGCCTTTATTGTTCCTCCTCTTTTCTCCTATTGGTAGACTGGCCAACATTGGTGACGCTGATTTTGGATCCTCCAGTAGACATCTTGACATTTGCATTTACACTGGCCATACTTTTTAGCCACACCTTGTAGATAGAATTCCCTCTCAAAATAAGTATCGCTGTGAACAGATTTCGTGCATCTCCCGTGACCAACAAAATATCATGTTCATGATGTTCATCGTGTTTCACTGTTGCAGTCATGACTGTAGGGTTCTCCCCTGCCAGCAGGCAGTCCTCGGTCGGCCAGAATCCCAAAGTCCGGGTCCGGCGTCGGCTGTTCAGCCATGCTCCCTGACGTCAGAGCGCCACGAGTATAAAGCTGACAGCCGACGCCATGTTCTCCAGTCTTTCTTGCCGTGCAGTGATAGCAGTTCGCATTTGCCGGTTGGCTGACTCCTGACAATTTCTGCTAAACGCACTTCAGTCCGAAGACTTTCTTCTCCTACTCAAAGCTAAGTACCCCGTTGGGGAAACTTTTTTCTTGCTCCAGTCCGATATCAGAAAAAGTTAATAATTGTATTTCATGTGGGAAGCAAATACCTCATAAGGATTTTCATTCTTACTGTATTCCTTGCTTAGGCCCTGACCACGATGTAGCTAGTTGTCGGTTTTGTGCTAGATTCAATCAACGCATCATTAAGCGAAGGTACGATTTTGCATTTCATTACTTCGTAGCCGCTTTAATTACAAAATGTCATCGGATTCGGTTCCGGCTGCGGAGTTCACAAAGCAGCGCAAGGATAAAGACAGGCCTCCGAGGTCCAAATCGGACGATATTGTTCAAGCACAGCCAGCTTCAGGTTCGGCCGTCGTCAGTGAGGCGCTTTTGCAGCCCCTGTCGTCGGCCATTTCGGAACCGATGGCCGAAACGGACTCTCACGAGGAGCCAACTAGGCCTTTGAATATTTCTGTTGCAGGACCTTCGGACAATGCTCCTTCGGATGGGTCCGGAGCCACTGTGCAGGTACCGGCTTCCGAAGGGGTTTTCAGGCCTACTCAGCTTCTAATAAAGGCAAAGCCAAAGACAAAGACTCTTTCAAAATCAAAGACTACAGCTCAGGCCTCTTCTGATCCGGCACCCAAGTCTCAGAAGCAGTTACTTAAGATGGCGGAGGACTTACTTACTATGATTAGGGGTTCACATCCCCCTCCAGATAAAAGGCCAAGGCAGGAAGTGTATTATGACTCCTCTGATCAGGCTTCTGTTTCTTCAGTTTCTTCTTCTGACCAAGAATATTCTTTCCCTCCTTATGAGGATCCTGATGCTGAAGAATCCATTCCTTCAGCTTCTCCTCCTGAGGATTTCTCTTTTGGGGAAACTTTACATGAAATGAGGGAACATTTTCACTGGGAAGGACAGGAGTACTCAGAATCTAAGAAAAGACTTAAGGATTTTCTTCTTCTTCCCAACATAGACCCCTGGCTATCCCTCCTATTTTGGATATTGTGGATGATGCTTTTTCGGAGGCTAACTTAACTCCGGACTCTTTTCCTCCAGCTTCTGCTAAGCCAGACAGATATTATAGGGTTCCTGATTCCCACCAGTTTTTGTACAAGAATCCTACTGCTGATCCTGAAACCATTTCTCAAGGTCCTAAGGGGGTTAAGGCCGCTACTGCTAAAAATCCCATTCCCACTGAGAAGGACTCCAGATCTTTAGAAAGGTGGGGCAAAAAAGTATACACTTCTGCTACTTTATCTATTAGGGCCTTAAACTGCCAATTTCATATGCTGAAATACCAGCAATTTCTTCTGTCTGTTTAGAAACAAAAGCTTACTTCCATTTCTGCTTGTGCAGATGATAAGGAATTACATGACTTAATGCATGCCACTGAACAAGTTGGGAAACATGGTTTACACTGTGGATTTGATGCCTTGGAGGCTTCTTGTAGGGCTGCGGCCTCTGGTACAGTCATTAGAAGGCATGCTTGGTTAAAGGAACAAAACTTGCCAGATCAAGTAAAAGCTAAGTTATTGGATGCTCCTGTCGAGCATAATGTTTTGTTTGGACCTAAGGCTGAAGAGGTGATAAAGAAGATGGAGGACAAGGCAAAATCCATGCAAACGGTTAAAGATTTCTTACAAGTTCAGCCACCAAGATTTAGTAGGAATTGGCCTACAAAAAATTGGTCCTTTCCCAATTCAGACAGGCCTCAGAGGGGTAGATACAGACGCTCCCGAGGAAGGCCTCAAACGCAAGCCTCTTGTAGACCAAGACAGTGGACTGCTTCCATCCTTAGGGGAGGAGAGGACAGGTCACAAGCTCATAGAAAACAGGCTCAATGACTCCCTCTGTTGGGCTGCAGGAACTTCTTGCCTGAAAGCCCCTCTCGGAGGAAAACTTTCTCTTTTTCACCTAAATTGGACTCCTATAACCCAAGACAAGTGGGTTCTGGATGTGGTTTCAAGAGGTTACAAATTCCATTTTCATACTCTTCCAAGACCATGCGGATGGCCGGATCTTCCAAAACACCAATGGTTAGAGGCCTTAAACCAGGTGGAGGCTCTCTTGGCTATGAAAGCCATAGAACTGGTTCCACTTTCAGAGATAGGCCAAAGTTTTTACTCAAGGCTCTTTCTAGTCCCCAGAAAGCAAAATTCATGGAGATCCATTCTGGATCTGTCAGTCTTGAACACTTTTCTCGAGATACCAAAATTCAAGATGCTTACTCTACAGCAGCTACTTCCAATGCTGACCAAAAATGCATGGATGGTAACTTTGGATTTAAAGGAGGAATATTTACACATTCCCATCAGGCAGGAATGCAGAAAATACCTTAGGTTCAGGGCCAGATCAAGGCACTATCAATTCTCTGCGC
This sequence comes from Protopterus annectens, assembly GCF_019279795.1. Classification (NCBI taxonomy): domain Eukaryota; kingdom Metazoa; phylum Chordata; order Ceratodontiformes; family Protopteridae; genus Protopterus; species Protopterus annectens. The sequence goes on along the minus strand of NC_056726.1, from coordinate 1,809,398,081 downwards.
TGCCCTTTGGATTGTCTACTGCGCCCAGGGTCTTCACCAAATGCCTGGCTCCAGGAGTAGCTTATTGCAGACTCAAGGGAATTCAAATTTACCCTTATCTGGACGATTGTCTAATTCAGGCAGACAGCAAGGATGTCTTACTCCAGCATCTAGAATTTGTTCAGAACCTTCTCAAGTTCCTGGGATTCTCTGTAAACATAAAAAAGTCAAATTTGACACCCTCACAACAGATAACTTTTCTGGGTGCTCTTCTATACACCACAACTCAGATGGCATTTCTGACATCCGAAAAACAATTACAGCTGGCTTCAACTTTCAAAACCTTGGCAACTTTAACACAGCTTTCTGCAAGGAAATTCCTGCAGGCTTTGGGTTACATGGCCTCCTGCATCCTTCTCGTACCATATGCAAGACTACATATGAGGAAAATTCAGTGGTACCTAAAAAGTGTATGGTCTCATCATTGCCACAGTTTAGACATACAGATCACCATCCTGCCTTGTCTCCAACAGGAATTCCTTTGGTGGTCCAAGGCATGCACTCTAAACATAGGAAAAGCCTTCAGTCTGCCTCCAGCCACTCAGATACTAACCACGGACGCTTCAGATTATGCATGGGGAGCCCATTTTCAGGGCAACTGTCTGCAGGGCCTTTGGACAAAGGATCAGAAACTCCTGCATATCAATTTAAAGGAAATGTTAGCCGTACAGAACGCTCTGTTGGCTTTCAGGAATCTTCTACAACCAGGACAGCTACTAATATGGACAGACAACACCACAGTTATGTGGTACATAAACAAGCAAGGGGGATCTCATTCCTATCCCCTTTGCAGACTAGCCATGAATCTATGGAACACAGCTCTAGCTTGCAAACTGGAACTTCAAGCTCAGTTTCTACCAGGGAAGCAAAACTTCCTGGCAGACAGTCTGAGCAGAAACCTGTTGGATCCACACGAATGGATGCTAGACACCGAAATATTCAGGATGATTACAGCAGTCTGGGGATGTCCTCACATAGACCTCTTTGCATCTCATCTCAATCATCAACTACAGATTTTTTGCACCAGGACTTTCCACAAACTAGCTTGGAAAGTGTATGCACTATCATTCAGTTGGAGAAACCTCTCGGGGTATGCCTTCCCGCCTCTACCTCTTCTTCCATGGGTGTTATTAAAGATCAAACAGGACAAGCCCAAGATGATAATTTTGCTGGCCCCAAATTGGCCTCGACAATTTTGGTACCCAACTCTGAAAAAACCTTTGTCTGGAGCCCCCTTGGGTATTACCTCAGACTCCGAACCTTCTGTCCCAGCACCAGGGTCAGGTTCTGCACTCCCATGTCAAAACTCTCAGCCTGGCTGCCTGGTTAATCCAGGGTCCTTGATTCATTCTCTCCTACCCAAGCAGGTTATGGATGTCATTTTAGAAGCCTGACGTCCTAGCACTAGAACATCTTATGCAGGAAAATGGAAAAGATTTTGCACCTGGATGCAGGCTCGGGATTCAGATCCTCTTCTTCCTAACATTACTCTGATTTTACTTTACCTGACAGACCTCTTACATAAGGGTCTTTCTTTCTCTTCCATAAAGATCCATGCTTCTGCTATTTCTGCTCATTATAATACAGACCCTCCTATCTTTTCCCATCAGCTCATGAGACAGTTTCTCAGAGGAGCTAAGAACTTAAGGCCCCCTAGATCTCCCCCCATTCCTGCTTGGGATCTCAACTATGTTTTGGAAAAACTCACCTTACCTCCTTTTGAGCCTGCTGCCACTTCTGACATCAAGTTTTTATCTTGGAAGACAGCCATTCTGTTAGCTCTGACCTCTGCCAGGAGAGTTTCGGAGTTGCAAGCTCTCATGGCTGTGGAACCTTATATTATTTTTCATCAAGACAGGGTGTCTTTAAGGACTAATCCTTCTTTCATGCCTAAGGTGGTTTCCAAAGTGGCTTTAAATCAAACTATTCACTTGCCAACTTTTTCCCCAGTCCTCAAAATAAGGGGGAAAGGATATTGCATTCCTTGGATGTACACAGACAACTACGTTTTACCTGGACAGAACCAAGGACATCAGGAAATCAGAGCAATTGTTTGTTTCTTATGCTTCAAGTTCCCAAGGTAAAGCTATTTCAAAACAGACCATTTCTAAATGGATTGCTCATGGAATCAGATTTTGTTATTCACATCATGGAAAGCAAATCCCAGGGAGTATAAGGACTCACTCTACCAGAGCTGCTGCCACTTCAGCTGCCTTCCTCAGAGGTGTTCCTTTTAGCCGCCCCCTCTTCTTTATGACCACCTCCCTTTTTATTCTGCTTTGGGATTCAACCCTACAGTCATGACTGCAACAGTGAAACACGATGAACATAGTACAGTTGTGTACACCTACCATAAATGTGGATGTTCGAGTGTCTTCACTGTTGCAGTCTGGGTTTCCCTCCCTCCTGTCCCCTCTTATTTTTTCTTTTGTGTGGTTCCCTTTTCACACCCTTCTTTTGAGGTGCATTTGCAAAGGGTATGGGATCTTTCTCATTTTGGAGCACCTGACATCTGGGGCAAGAAAAACTGGAGAACATGGCATCGGCTGTCAGCTTTATACTCCTGGCGCTCTGACGTCAGGGAGCATGGCTGAACAGCCGACGCCGGACCCAGACTTTGGGATTCTGGCCGACCGAGGACTGCCTGCTGGCAGGGGAGAACCCTACAGTCATGACTGCAACAGTGAAGACACTCGAACATCTGCATTTATGGTAGGTGTACACAACTGTACTTTCTTGACATGCTGTAGAAAATGCCAAGAGTCCCTTCGATACATATTCACTATGACTGAAAAATTATTTTAACTTATTGTCTATAAACTTAGAGAGGGGTTTAGTCGTCAGTCCTGAGGCAGAACATTGATGAAAGAAAATGTTGCTTCATTTGCATGCATTTGCCTTCATTATATAATATTTTATTATCGTAATTCTTTGTATTAGAATTCAAAGGAATTTTTATACATACTTCTGTATTTTTTTGTTATTAACACTCATAAGTGACCAAATTTGTGTGTGCATATATATATATATATATATATATATATATATATATATATATATATATATATATATATATATATATATATATTGCTTTAAAGAGAGCACTTGGTGCTGTTTTTAACAGTTTCTGATAAAGTCTGATTCAACTTGTATACAGACGAAAATGCTTAATCCTAATAAAAGTAGGAAGAACTTCGATATCTACCATGGTAATGAATCTGTTAAAACCACTTTTAATTAAAAAACTACTTAAAATAGAAGAAAATAAAACAATTTCCGATAAGCGTTTTCAGCTAGGTAAGCCTTCATCAGATTGTTTATTCAATGGCATTACTGATCTAGCTTTAAGGTACATGATATCCAATCATGTTACTTATTTAAATTAGATGGATTGATTCAGCCAATTGATGTGTTCTTCCTCCCTGTAGGCAGCCAGTGATAGTTCATAGAATAACTCCCTTTCATTGGAACTAAGATGTTCTTTTCCACCAATCTCTACAGCCTTCCTCCTTGCTTTTATCCAAACATTGCACACGAGGCCTGTGCCTGTCATATGATATTATTGAGCCAAGCCTCTTTCTGTGCCCAATTGTACACGGTTTTAAGTTAGCATTGTTCAGCTATCAAACATTAGTTGATGCCTTTGACTTATAACCAATGGTATGCCTTCTGGCTTTCAATATCAGTTTTAGTAGAACCATAATGTTCAGGCCAGGAGGGTGGCTTGCTCTCAAATTTACGATCCAACTGATTTCCTTCATTTCTGTGCAATTCATAGTGTCCCCTCCTCTTAGGGTTTGTGTAACCACCTCTATGGCCTGAAACTTAGAGTGCAAAGGTACTTTTAAATGCCATAGATGTAAAGCGTGTACATTTATTAATAACTCAAACACATTTCGGCATCCTGTGACCAACCAGATTTTTAATTTTTGTGTTTATGCCAACTGTAACACTCAACATGATTTATTTGGGAACTTGTTGCCAATGTGATGTTTTTTATGTTGGGAAAACGGATCAGCTTCTGAAGAACCATAATCTAAGACATCTTAGAGATATTCACATCTCTGTTCCCAACAATGCATTGGCGATGCATTTATCAAAATATCTGACTCACAGGTTTAAGTTTCAGGCCATAGAGGTGGTTACACAAACCCTAAGAGGAGGGGACACTATGAATCATACAGAAGTGAGGGAAATATGTTAGATCGTAAATCTGAGAGCGAGTTACCCTCCTGGCCTGAATGCTATGGTTCCACTAAAACCGATATTGAAAACCAGAAGGCATACCATTGGTTGTAAGTAAAAGGCATCAACTAATCTTTGATAGCAAAACAATGCTAACTTAGAAATCGTATAGGATTGGGCACAGAAAGAGTACTTGGCTCAATAATATCATATGATAGGCACAGGCTTCGTGTGCAATGTTTGGATAAAAGCAAGGAGGAAGGCTGCAGAGATTGGTTGAAAAGAACATCTTGGTTCCAATGACAGGGAGTTATTCTATAAACTATCACTGGCTGTATAGGGAGGAAGAACACATCAATTGGTTGAATCAATCCATCTAACTTAAATAAGTAACATGATTGGATATCATGTATTTTAAAGCTAGATCAGTAATGCAGTTGAATGAACGATCTGAAGAAGGCTTTCCTAGCTGAAAGCACTTATTGAAAATTGTTTTATTTTCTTCTATTTTAAGTATTTTTTGATTAAAAATGTTTTTTAACAGATTCATTAACGTGGTGGATATCGAAGTTCTTCCTACTTATATAGTTGTGCTTCCTTCCTTCAATACCTTTAGCAGTTCAACTAAGACTTTTATTTAATCCTAATAAAACACATTTCTTCTTGGATTATCATGGTGCATCTCACATTGTCATTGTGGTAGTTCTATTTTTACTGCTTTCATTTTACCCCTTCCATTTCTGTAAAGTTTCTAGAAAAAAAGCACAAAGTTCTGTTTTTGCATTTGTTCTTATGTTTGTGAACTCTCTTTTTTCCCAATTTTCAGTTGTTCATTTCTTAACTAACTAGTTAGAATCCCATCTAATCCATCCTGCATAAGCTTCCTGACCACTCATCTTTAAGAAGGGCAAACAAAACCTACAAATATTCCACTTGTGTGTAGAGCTATTAACATTTAAGAACCAGAAAAGGAAATACTGTCTTGAAAAGCCCTGCAAAGGAGAAAAGATAAGGGCAACAACCACTATAACAAACTATGTAGATTATTAAAGTATAATATAATTTGTATGTGTGCTGCGGTAGTGTTGTTGCCTCACAGTTAGATGTTGCCCGTTCGATTCTCAGTTAGAGCGTCTTCTGTGTGGCGACATGCGTGAATGGGCGTTCCTTCATTGAAGGTTGTGCGTTTAGCCCGGCAAGCCAGCACGTAAAACTCTACTGCCAATCATTAGCGGACCAGAGTTCCGCTGTGGCAACCCCTAACCGGGAAAAGCCGAAAGACACAAACAAACAAACAAACTAACAAACAAACAAATAATTTGTATTTGTCAGTCATGCTTATTGGGAAAACCCTTTAAAGGGAGAGCTTAACCTTACTACAGCAAAACTATAAACAAAGAAGCTTATAAGCAGTGAGTGCACACTCCCACAGAATGCAATAATTACTGCAAGAGAAAATATATAGCCATAGCTAAAAATACCCTAGCATGAAACATGTTTATTTTTCCCTTCTATTGAGGAAAAATAACAAGACTAATTGGAAAAATAAATAATAAAAAGAACACAGACAAGAACATTTAAGTAGTCCTCCCACCCCAATTATCTAAGAAGTTCCTTTTAGCACTCTATTTGGCAATCACACACCCTAGGTGTAAGCAATTTTTCTTTTTCCATAGTTGATTTCAGCTCTGTCAAAAGAAGCATTCAATTTCTTTACACTATATTATCGATCATTGGTGTCTGCCTTAAACTGACAATGACTACTAAGTAAGCAACACATTTATAGATTATTTATTTATTTATTTTGCATATCAAAGTGCTACACTGACCTTCAGGGTTTTGGCCCGCTCTGTTTAGGCTCATTCTGCTCCCCTACTCTACCCCCAGTTCCCACCCACCCTGTCTTTCTCTACATTTATACAAGGCTTAACTACCTCCTATTCCTCCAAAACTACACTTTGCCATCCCTCCTCTTCCTCCTAGTCAGCCTATCTCCTCCACTTTAATAGTTTGCACATCCACACTAATAACTTCCTGCCTTCTATTTACTATATTTACCCATATTTTATATAACCACACTCTACTTCAACTATATTTCACCATCAGACTCTAACAATGCTGTTGTGTACTTTACCTAACTCAGCTGATATCATATTCTCATTCACCTATCCACTTATTCTTCTTCAAAACTATTAATTTACCTGTCTAAATTTCAACCTCTAAGGACCTTTCCCTGTCCATCTTCTTTTTCTTCATTCAGTCTCACCATCCTATACATCATGTTCCAGCTAAGTCTCTTTCCTATGTTCCTTCTCTCTCTCTCTCTCTCATCTTACATCATACCATGTAGTGGTTACACCTACAATTATCTCCCACGCTAGTACTCGCTCTCCCTGCCATAACAATCATTACTCTCTGCCTAGCATTCCACATCTGCTCTCTGTTATTCCTGTTCTCCTTATCAGATTCAAAGTGTATTACTCTCCCCTGTATTTGCCCACAATTAAATTAGTAGAAAATATTTCCATAATTAAGTCACTTGTATCCAATATGGATTCCAATATCTTGTCCGTCAGTGGTGATATACATCTAAACCTAGGCCCCAGCCACATGCCCTCCGAATCCTCCAACCTAATTTCAGTAATTCTCAATCAACATAAAATCTATCTCTATAAATATGTGTAGCATATGCAGTAACATTACTGAACTCCAAACCTGGATCGTACAGAATTCCCACAATATACTTGCAATTTCAGAAACCTGGCTAAATCCCCATATAAAGGACTCTGCAATTCTTCCCCCAGGCTTAGCTGTGCTCAGAGCTGATAGGCTCCAAAACATCATAACCACAGCAGAAGTAGCCATAATGCATCCACTACCTATATTTGGTACAGCTGAGCTCCTTGTCTCTCATCTCAAGCTAAATAAACATAAGACTATCTATATAACTGCTGTATACATACCCTCAGGCAACAAGCTATCTAATCTCAAAGATATCCTGTCCTGTTCTTGGGTCTGAAAAAATATTTCACAGGAAACTATAGTCTTAGGGGATGCTGACTCAGCTGGCAGAAGCTAACATCACACTTTCCTACAAATAGCATTAACCTCCATGGCTTCACACAACTCAGAACTATCCCTACCTACATCAACAAATTTAATCAATCTGATTCTACTCTGGAATGGATTGTGGTCTGAGGGCAGCACAGTGGCAGAGCAGATAGCATTGTTGCCTCAAAGCAAAAGGTTCTCACATTCCATTCTCAGCATGGGTGCCTTCTGTGTGGAGCCTCCTTGTCCTCCTTGTGTTAATGTGGGTTTTCTCTGGGTGTACATTTTCCTCCCATATTACAAAGATGTGCAGCAGGCTCTAAACTGGCCATAGGTGTGAGTGTGCATGTGAGTCTGTAGTGTGGAAGAACTGCTGTGGCACGGTAGCCTCCTAGAGGTGTAAACCTTGGATCTAGATGAGTGTCACTGTTCAAGTGGCACCTCAACCCCATGTGCAGAAATAGTTAAAAAAGGGTTGTGGATTGATCCAAGTAATTATATCTCATCTGAAATTCTTCCAGATTTTCTCAGCAATCATCACCCAATCTGCACTACTAGACTTGTCAATCATCTTGTTAAACAACATACTTATAAAACTATCCGTAACTTAACCCCACTACCTTGAATTATTTCATCTAGTTAGTTTTTTTAAACTTAACCCTAGATGAGGCAGATGATAAATTCAGCTCAGTATTCATAAATAGTTTAAATAGCCTGACACACCCAGGAGGAAAACAGTCAAAGCTAGCTTTTCTCTTTAGATTTCAGCCCATACTACAGCCCTTATGTTGAACAGAGACAACGCCTGGAAAATATATCTAAAACAGAAATCACCGCAAAACTCCCATTTTAAAGAACTTCTAAACCTTGTCATAAAACAAGTCAATGAAGACAAAACATGACTACTTAGACCCACTATATAAGCATAAATCTAATCTGAAAAATTGTGGCAATCAAAAATATTGTATACCCAGGGATAACTTCAACTCTGCAGCCATCTACAACAATACACTTCCAGATTTAGCAACCTAATTTACCTCTTATTTCATTAACAGTATTTCTCCTCACCTCGTAGTACTAGCATCTCCAATTTTTCATTACAACCAGTGCCTACCTTTCTTATAAAACATCTACTGAAAAAATTTAAACCCGGCTCTCCGTCTGCTGACAACCTTTTCACTGAATTCCTAAAATGGCTGCTGAATCTATTGCTTTCCCTGTCTCTATAGTATTAATCATGCCATTGAGAAAGCTTATGTTCCTTCACTCTGGGAAAAGTTCTTTGTCAATTTGCTTCACAAAGGTGGAAACTTCACTGAAATATCTACAACTCCACTGAAATGTCTAAATTTAGACATATCTATATTTTGTCTCCCCATTTCCAAAAGTTTAGAAAAATGTGTCCACAAACAACACTCCTACCATCTCCTAGAAGAATGACTTCTTACCCTAACTCAGCATGGATTTAGACCTGCAGATAGATACTACCACTGCCCTTTTATCTTTCACTGACATTGTCATTAAAGCCAGACACACAAGTAATTTTGTCTCATGATTATTTTTGGATTTATCTTTCTGGTCAGCTAAAAAAAATCTCATCACTGTAATTCACTAAAGCCCTAAAATGGCTCAAACTTCTCCACCTACTTACTTTTACTCAGTTGCTGCTAATACAAAAAATAATCTATAATACTTCTGCCACTGCCCTTTTACAGCACTGTCATCCTCATTGTGAACTGCATTCTTCTGATAAACAACTTCTGTCTGTCTGTAAACCTCAAAAGTCAAGTGAACTTAGCCTGTATTCCAACTGTATAGCCTAGTCCTGTATTAGTACCCTACATCCTTCAGATCAATAAGTCACCATACTATCTTTAAGTGTCTCCTAAAAGAGTATCTCTGTATCCTTCAGATCAATATGTCACCACTCCCGTTCGATTCTCAGCTTGGCTTGGGAGTGCCTTTTGTGTGGAGTCTACATGTCCTCCCTGTGGTTGAGTAGCGTTCAAAAGATATGCGTGCGTAAATGGGCGTGCCTTCGTTGAAGGTTGGGCGTCGAGCTGGCACCTCGGCATTTCGTAAAAATCTACTGCCAATCATTAGCGGACCGGAGTTCCGCTGTGGCGACCCCTTACCGGGAAAATACCGAAAGACAAACAATATCTTTCTGTCCTAAAAGAGTATCTCTGTATCTCTTGTACCTGTTCATGTTCTACACCAACCTAATATTTTCACTAGCTCTCCATTCTTGCATCTCAAAACTCTCTCGACTTGTGTCAAACCTTCTTTTCATCAATCTCCCTTGACTCTCTTCTTCTTTGACCATCTGCGTTCCCAGATCCTCTTTAACTTTTTCTTTCTTGCTGTATCTATGAATATCATTGCAAATACTTAATTACTCTGACATATATAAATCACTGTGCACCATTAGGCATTCTTCATATTATTTATAATTTGAACCTCTGTGCAAATGTAAAACTGTAATATTTGTACTGTTATTGTAATGTATTAATATTATATGAAATTGTACGATTATTATATTACTGTGGTATTAATGTTAATTTATCTTTACATTATGCACTTTTGTGGAGCTTTTCTCCCCAAGCCTCCAGTGAAAATGAGTAACCAGTACGCAGTCAGACATTCTTGGTAACCAAATGTCGAATAACTGCATAAATAAACACTTCTGTCAGTTTTTCAATATGTTTTGTAAACTTTTCTTTTTTTCTCACATTACAACTAAAATATCCTACCATAATTATAATCAGATTTATTATTGCATGCTGTGTTTATTTGCTCAAATTATTCCCGTCTGTTTTATTTTTATACTACTATAATTCTCACCAGCAACTCTTTATTTCTTATGTCGAGTGATATTCTCTTTGCCTTTACTACAATATGATCTACAATTTAATATTCTCATTTGTCCATAATAGCACAATACCTTAGGATCTTTCTGTCCCCCAAATTCCACATTATTTTTTTCTTCTAAAAAATCATAAAATTGCTCTTTCTATTTTTTAACAAACCTAATGTGTAAAAACATATTATATCGGTTTTATTTTTATCACACCATTCAAACACTGTGTTTTTACATCATTCATCAAACTTAACATTCAGGGAAACAATTTTTAGGTTACCCGTTCCCCTTTCTTTTTCTGTCTTACTCTTTTTCCTGTTGAATTTTCCCCAAACATGGTGCCTTCTTCTACCATTCCCTGCTTCACTGTCTTCATTTTTTTTTGTCTTTCTCCAGTTTTGAATTTAGAAAGGAATAATTACATTTTGTACTGCCACATCTCCAGCTTCTGAATGTGCATCCCTCTCTTCTTTTAATTCCTCTTCTTCACTAATAACTTCATGCCTATTCCCTGATGTGGCTTCACTTTCACATTCATTTTGTTCAACTTCTTTATTATACCCTTAATCTTCTACTATATTCGGCTGTGTTTCTTCAGAGCTCATCCAAAAGTTTCCCCTTTCTTATGTTTGTATGTCTGAACATAGTTTGTCATTGTATGTCCAGTTTCTCCATGCTGATAACATTTCCATTTATCACATTGTCATGCTAAATGTTCATTAAACCCACAAAAATAAGATACACCCCTGATGCCTTCAACATTTATTAAACTTGAATATTAACAGTGTTATTGTTTTCAATTTTCAGTAAAATAATGAATTTCCATTTCCCTGCCCAAACACCCCGATTATCAGTATTTTTGACAATATTGAAAACATTTTGACATTGCTTTCAAAAATTCCTCTACCATTTCTTTTTAAATATCAGTTCTAAGCTGAACAGGTATGTTTTTGTTTTCAATTATATGTTTTGTGTTGTAAAAACAAAGTTATTCCATGGAAAAATATTGGTTTGGACTTTACATCCTTTCAAAAACTTAGGTATTCCTTCCTCAGTTTCAAAGATAACATCACAAAACGTATATTTCCCTAATAAAATAAAGCCCCTTATTGCCACAGCATTTATCCATAAGGGCATGATAGCAGAATCCCATGCCTAATATGTATTTAAAGTTTTATCAGCCATAGATGACACTCTTACCACAAACTTTTTTGTTTGCCATCTTTTCCTTTCTCTGCTTTCTGTACTCTTCTGCATGTTTTTGTCACAGTGCTACCATATTCCTGTGGTAGTTTAAAGTCCTGAAAACATTGGTATAATTATTAAAAGCTGTGTACAAGGACCCTATGACTACAGTATGAACAATGTTCACACTCTCAGAGGCCTTCCCCATGGGAGTGGGTGTGCTTCAGGTTTCAGCTGCGAGCCCACTGCTGTTCATACTGGTGGTGGACTACATTAGCAAACTGGTCCCAGGGGACAGATCACAAAAGTTGCTGTATGCAGATGATGTGGCATTACTGGAAGATTCTGAGCAAGAATGTCAGTAAATGATGGGGAATGGCATGCAAGACTGAAGACACATGGGAGGAAACTGAGTGCAGATAAGGCAGTTGTAATGGCAGGAAATGGGGGAAATCAGAAGAATCTGAGAATTTTGGTAGAAGGGAAAATGCTGGAACAGGGTAACAGCTTCAAGTATCTTAAAGGGGTGGTTGAGAAGAAGGGGAGTCTGAATGAGGAGGTCAAAGCTAGAATCAGTGGGGCTGCAGACAACTGGTGCAGAGTGTCAGGTGTAGTGTCTGACATAAAAATGCCAAAAAATCTGAAAATTAAGGCATATTGTATGGTGCAGAAACCTGGAGAGTGAAGGCAGAGCAGTTGAGGAAGCCAGAGGTTATTACTTCAACAACTTCTTCCTTTTTTATGATTTGCTCTAATAACCGTCTTGGAACAAATGTTCTGAATCTGGCACTGACTCCATAAGATTACCTATCATCTCATCTCGCACCCTTCACCAGCCTCCATGTTGCTGCTCCCATCACTGCTTCCACCTGCCTCCATGTTGCTGCTCCCATCACTGCTTCCACCTGCCTCCATGTTGCTGCTCCCATCACTGCTTCCACCTGCCTCCATGTTGCTGCTCCCATCACTGCTTCCACCTGCCTCCATGTTGCTGCTCCCATCACTGCTTCCACCAGCCTCCATGTTGCTGCTCCCATCACTGCTTCCACCTGCCACAGCTCTATGAGCTTCCTCATTCTCATCCTCAAACAAGTAGGGAAATTCCCCGGTGCCGGGGTCACATTTCTCCTAGTCAGTACAATACTACATGCATGATAGCCCTAGGGAAGGGTTTCCATTTTTAGAAAATTTGAAGAGAGGAGAGGAAGTTCCCTAGTGTCCCAGCCAAATTTTCCACGAGTTAAGTAGGGTTTTGGGAGTATCCCTTGTAGGCCAGGAGACACAACAGCAATGGAAACTGGAGCAGGAACAGGATTGGTGGTGATAGTGGCCCCTCCCCATGGGTCTCCTGAAGTGATGATAATTTGGATGCTCTGCTGATGGGGTGAAGCTGTAGAAGGTGGATAATCCATGGTTGGGCTATGCATCAACTTGCACCTTTCTGCTTTTATTTAAAAATTGCCAAAACTGATAGTAGACGGCCAGTGTCTCCACCTCTATTGATCAACATGTGATAAGTATGTGAACCAAAAGGCTGGCAGGGTTAGGTCAAATCCTCTGCAAGACAGTTCTCTCATCCTTGGGAGAGGGGTAAACAAGGAGGATGTACTCTGTAATCCTGTTTTCTAGTGAAGACAAAAAGGGTGTGTATCTAACAGTCTAAAATATAATATTGACATTTAGCAGGGCAGGGTTATTTGCACAGACATAGTTATAGATGCGTTTGTTTGCTTGAAGTGTTAGCTGGTGGGGGGATCATTTAAGGCAGATGAAAGCCCTGCACTGTGTAGTAGCTGCTATCACCAGTGAGACATTAATCTCACCACTGTCTTCCTGGGTCATTAGAAATCAGTAGACTTGTCACCACTAGTATGTGTAAGTGACTATGGGGACGGTGATGGCAGAATCAGATGAAAAGTAGGTTCCATGGGCTTCCTACCTCATTTAGGTGATGATTGGAGTGCAATAAAGAATAACAAATTAATACTGATAAAAAAGGAATCAGAACAGTTTAATTGTAATTTTATTTTTGTCGACACGTGAAAAAAAATGGTAAAATAACAATCTTACCCAGTTTTATTCAGATCCTTTTTCACTTCCAGTGATCTCCACAGAGAATTAATTGTAGCATTTGTTGACTAAAATGTCTGTATGTTTTAAATGACTCATTATTTTTGCACATTTTTTTTCAGCAGCTCAGTTGACTGTTTGAATTATTCTGTGCCTGTTGATGGATTTATAGTTTTGCATACACAGATGAATAAAACTTTGTCTTCATTCCTGAAAGAACATCACTCGATGTATTCTGCCCCATCTAATAAGATATGTGTACTGAGAGAATGCTGATGTTACCTTGATGACATCTGTGGTGCATTTGAACTGTATCAAGTTTGGATGCCATACCTTAAAGAGACCTTGATGTAGACCATTAGAAAATCAAAAAAGTGGTGAAGATTGGCTAAAGTCTCTTAATATGTACATCTTAAAGGACAGGAAATATGGAAAGACCTGCTGTGAGTTCATGCAAGGGAATGGGGACTAGTATGGATGGTGGTGGTGATGCTAAGGATGTAAAGGTAGAAGGGACCATGAGGAAATACATGGGCTCAGGATTGACATGCAGAGGTATTGTTTTGTAGAAAGGGTACTAGAGCATTGGAACACTGCTACATCAGATGGCATAAACTAAGTTTGTGAAATTAGTAGTGTTTCAATCTTTGTTATTAAAATCATGATTGGAGTGAATGAATGGGCAAATCCAAGTGATTAAATTCTTTAATTCAACTTTTTAACAGCCAAAAAGAAACAACGAACCAGTGATTAAGCACTTTCATCCCACTCAGGGGACTTCATCAGAATCTATAAGCACTCTTTTTATCCATGAATGCGGGATGCTGTCAAATGCCTTTTTTGTAATCTATCCATGCCATACTTAGATTCTTCCCCTTTTTACAATTCTGCATTATGACTTCATTTAACGGTTACCCTTTTGTTCTACTGCCATGATTGAATTTTCTTCTAAATGGCTATAAATTCTGTCAGTATCAGTTTCAGTATATAGTTTATACGTTGTTGTATAGTTTTTAGGATAGCTTGCAGGGTTACCCTTAAGGAGGAGTATTGCTTTTCCTGTTGTTAACCAAGTTGGTGTCTGTCCGGGGTGCACATATAAGTAGTTCTTACTCAGGGCTAAATCTTCATGTACATATGTTATTACTTTTAGCCAGACATTAGGTACTACATCTGGGCCTGGGGTTTTCCAGTTAGGAGCTTTTCTTAATTTTGTTTCAATTTCTCTGGCTGTTATTTCATCCCATTTTATATGCTCTACATTTGAACTTCTTACTGTTTCTTTTACTTCTATCTATTCAGCATCTTTCATGTGTTCCACAGGGTCTTCATAAACATTTATTCAAAATGTGTCTTTTTCTTTCTTTTTTCGTGGCGTTCCTTTTGCTTTGTTTCCTAATTTTCTATAAAACGTTTTTGCTCATCAATGAATTGATTAGTTTGTACTTTTTCTTTATATTTATCTGCATATCTTCTAAGTTTTTCTGCCTGTCCTGATATCTTTAGTTTATTATTTGCAATGGTCCTGGTCTCTTCTAAAACTGCACACTTGCTTTTATCACATCTGTCTTTCTAAGTATTTTTGTTGATGTGTTCCCTCTTCTATGCTGTTCTAACAGTGACACTTCTTGTCTTGCTTGATAGTTGTTTCTATTTCATACTGCCATGATGGCATTTGCTTTCTTCCCTTCCTTTCCTTTATTGTCCTGTATTTTTGTGGTAAGACTTTATCTTATTATTAATTTAACTGTGCAGTAATGTATTCTATTTACTTTTGTTATATCACACGGGTTTCTGTTAATAGTCTTGAATACTGTGCTCATTTGTTTTATCAGACTTCTGACATTCTGAGTCTTATTGACTTTTTGTAATCTATGTATTTCATTGATCTTAATATGTCTATCCATCTCTATTAAATCAAGCAACTCTTCCCTTAGATGTTTTCCTGCTAAACTGAAGGCATATTCTTTATTCTCCATTTCATGTGGGCATTCTACAGAAAGTTCCAAAACATCTTCCTGTGACATATTCCTTTAGCCTCATCCTGTGTCATCCTTTGCTCTTTCATATGGGAACTCAATGGCCTTTCAGACCACAACATTGACTGCATCAGAATTGCTACTGTTTCCTGTTCCAGCTGAACTTTTGTACTGGTTTCCTACTGAAGGCTTCAAACTATCCTCATATAGCAACTGATCAGATGCTTCCTGTTCCACCTGTTTCTCCCTTAATTTGGAGGCTCATTGTTCTATCATGCTGTGATGTTACCAGAGATGGGATTTTCTACACAAAATCTTTCACTTTGTGGGTAATGCATAACATCATTTTCTATTTCTTTAACTTCTCCATTACTTATTGTCTTTTCTAATCCCCCACCCTTTTTTTAATCATAAAATTTTCCATATCCGGATGGTTTGCCTGTATTTTTCTTCAAATAACTTTGATACTGCTGCATTCTATTGATTAGTTTTGCTTTCTGCTTTGCATAAATATTGCACCATATTAATTCTCTTTTTTTTCATGTCCATATTTCTTCTTCAGATGTCTCCTTACTTTGAGGACTTACGTTCTATCATGCTGTGACATAATCTGTGTTAGACTCTCTACAGTAAATCCTTCACTTTGCAAGAATTCCATAACTTCAACTTCTATTTGTTTAACATCTACTTTATTAATTTTCTGTTCTATGTTCCCCGTTTCTGATCTTTTTTTTATTGTGAAATTTTCCTTATCTGGGTACCTTTGCCTGTATTTCTCTTCAAATATCTTTGCAGCTGTCTTTATGTATTGATTAGTTTTGCTTTCTCCTTTGCATAAATATTACACCATATCAGATCTCTTTTTCTTTTCCATGTCCATATTTCTTCTTTATACCTTTCAAAAATGTTGAGATTTTGTTATTTATATTTTTGCACTTCCTCAGTAGCTTGTTTTTCCAAATGGCCAAGGTTTCTTGGTCTGTATAAGTTTTTCATGAATCTGTTGTATTAATGAACACAAATTTGCATCTGATGCTATTGACAGTTTTTCATGTGGAAGTATTTTTCTTTCCTCTAATTTCTCTCTTAATCTTTTTTGTAAATCTATCTGGATATTCTGGGCTTCGTGCATAATAGTAACAATATATAATTTCTTTCTTATCCTCAGTAGTCCACTCTATCATCTTTATGGCTCTTTTCTGTTCTGTCAGGTTTTGTGGGACTACTCCTTTCTTCTAAAACTGGGGGTAGGGGGGGTATGATCCCCCTGAGCCTTCCCTAACCCCATTGTAGGAATGTCTCTGTGTCTTCAGGATTCTACTTTGTCATTTTTTCCCATTCCTGGCACCAGTGCACCTACCAGGATTAGACACTTTTTTATCTTGGAATTTGAACACCCAGCTGTCTTTTTTTACTTTTAACCTATTTCTGTCCATGATATATGCCAAATAAAACACAGTCTATATATCAATGTCATCTTCCTGAGATTTTGTAAAAACAGGACCCACTTCATGAAGGTACTCAATATGACTTGATTTGTTCATTTCCAACATATATTATTCTTCTTTGCTTGATGATTTTGTCACCTCTGCATTCAGACCCCTGTATGACATTGTGGCCTGGGTAATGATTGTAAAGAGTCTGAGAATCATCCCACCTTTTTGATTAATGAATAAGTAAACCATGAGTGGAGTAAAAGGGCTTTTGGACAGATGGAAGAGAAAGGCAGTGTGAAAGAGGGGAACAAATCCAATATTTAGATGGACTTGGTAGACCAGTGTTGTCCTTTTAGCTGCCTTTTTATTTTACACACATTACATAATGCTTTCATAACTCATAGTGATGTACAGCATTCAGTATATTCTACATACAGAAACAAACGTCCGTGAATCAACTTGTTACAGCAGAGTATATTGGAAAGGATTGTTACTGTAGGTTCTGTGACCTGAGTCTTTTTTTTTAATGAAACTCTTATGAGACCATTTCATTACTTAGTATAACTTTTGATATACTCAGTTAATTGTGACTCAAGTTGCACCTGGATTTTCGGCATCTGTTTTATTTTGAGTAGCACTGCTGAGTGTGATATTTTTCGGCTGTAACATTAAACTGAGGTCCCATCTGCTTGATTTGGCAGGTCAGGTGGATGTAAAAGATCCCATGGCACCCATCAAAAATAGAAGGGGAAGTTACTCGATGCCCTGGCCAAATTTCCCCTAGTAGTAGTATAAATAGCACCTGGAGTCTCCTCTGAAAGAAGCCATCAGCCTTATGGGACTAGCCTAGTCAATAAAGGATAAAAATAAATAGATGTATCATTATGGCTTGGTTCCCTCAGTTAGAATGAATGTGGTGCTCTTCAAAGATAGTTTGGATTAAATCTGTTTTGCTTAGTTTCTTGGAGACTGTCATTGCTCAGCTACGCAATCTTTTGAAAAGTTGTAACACATTTCTTTTCATTAGCTTTATCCCTTATACTGTAGAAGTAGCTACTACACTAGAATCCTCTTATGTGTTCACTCTCTATAGCACTGTTTCATTTATTGCTGATTAAGCCTGTGCCTACAGTCTCTCCAGTCTTTCTCATATGTACGTAGAGCCATATACTTGTACAGTGTAATATATGCTGGTGGTGACAATCAGTTTAAGACAACTGTGGAAATGAAATCTCTTCATATCAGGTCATTGCATGGAAAATTCTCTTTACCTTGTGGTGCAGTGACCTTGAAGTTTAATGTTGTTGTTTGTCTTTCGGCTTTTTCCCGGTAAGGGGTCGCCACAGCGGAACTCCGGTCCGCTAATGATTGGCAGTAGATTTTTATGAAACGCCGAGGTGCCAGCTCGACGCCCAATCTTCAACGAAGGCATGCCCATTTACGCATGCATGTCTTTCGAACACTACACAACCACGAGGAGGACATGCAGACTCCACACTGACGGCACTCCCAAGCCATGCCGAGAATCAAATGAGAGAACCTCTTGCTGTGAGGTAACAGCGCTACCACTATACCACCGCAGCATAGTAACCTTGAAGTTTAATAAGAGCCTATTTTCAGCTGAGGTCTGGGGAGAAAAACTTCAAGTCTGGCTAAATACAGATTATACAATATGACAATGACAGTAGATAAACATGGTTATTTATGTACAAAATAATTGTTTAAGAAGAAAAGAAAGGGTAAGAGGAAGAAATAAATAAGTAGAGAAGTTAGATTAAGGGAAAGTAAAGAGGGGAGTGTAGAAGTATGGTATAGTGTACAATGTGAGTAATTATGAGAAAAAGAAATGAGAGTGAACAGGAATGTAAGAGAATATAAGATGGCGTGAGTATATGGTAGATGGGCAGGATAATGTATGATGAGGTAGATATCTGACATAAAGTTTATTTTTTTAAGAAATTTGCTACTGTGGACAGGGGCTAAACCATTTATTTTGAAGGTTTGTTTTTAACGTTGGTGATTTTTTTGGGGGGATTATTTTCATTTTTAATGTTAGGTGGAATGTTGTTCCATAGTTTGGTATGTAGGCACTATAACGTGAGTCACCATAATGGTTGCTTAATATAGTAAACTGAAAAAAAAATGTTTTGAGTTTAAATGCGGAGATTTTTGTTTGGAGAATATTTGGATATCAAGTTAGTTAAGGATGGACAGTTATCTGGTTTTAGATTATTTTATGTATTTTTTTTTAGTTGGTTTAGTGAGTTTACTTGATGGAGTTCTAATCAGTTAATAATTCTGAGAGTGATGAATTGATGGGTTTGTTTGTAACATTAGCTGCAGATTTGGCATTTCTGTTATACCTACTTTCTAATTTGTGAAGTTGAGATTTAGGGATGTTAGAGTGGAGAAAGGGTATAGTAGTGTGAGAAGGGGAATTGCTTGGGCTGTGTTGACCTGAGCAGTTTTTAAGTAAGGTTTGAATTTGTATAGCACGTCTAACCTTTTAATTGTCTTTAAAGTGACAATTTCTGTGTTTGTCGAAATATAATTTTTGATCAAAATTATTCCTAGGAGTTTTGCATGGGATACTTATTAATTTAAGATGTTGCACTTAGATACAGTTGAGATTTCACCTGAACCAAATAGCAGAAGCTTAGATTTATTAGTGCTTAGTAATAGCTGAGATGTTTGGGGCCATTCATGAAAGTAAACCTGTTCTTGAGGGTGAATTGAAGGTCATTAAGTGAATTATCTGAGGAGAGTAATGTGGAGTCATTGGCATATTCCGGTGCTTTTAGACCCAGTCGGCATCCTCCTCTCTCAACTGGACACTCTCCTTCTTACAAAACCAAATGAACCTCGCCAAGAAAAGATTAATCCTGTACCTACTGCCCAAGGACACCTACCTGGGAGTGAACTATCTTATTTTAAGGAGGCTCCCCCTCTTAACAAAACCAAACGAACC
Organism: Protopterus annectens; assembly: GCF_019279795.1. NCBI lineage: Eukaryota > Metazoa > Chordata > Ceratodontiformes > Protopteridae > Protopterus > Protopterus annectens. The sequence continues at coordinate 1,809,378,308 of NC_056726.1, read as the reverse complement.
TCGCCAAGAAAAGATTAATCTTGTACCTACTACCCAAGGATACCTAACTGGGAGTGAACTATCTTATTTTAAGGTTAAGACCTGAAATTTGTATCTATATCTAAATATTATTAGTGTGCGCTCTGGGTTCAAAGGCCTCTCTAGTTCCTACCCCATAGCCTTAACCTACCCTTAATTCTAACTCCAAGGCACAGTCTTAGCAGTCAGTGTGCTAATAGTTTTATACTCTTGCCCACACTATTTTTCCTAGGATCCCCTTTACTATTGTCCTATAGCCCATTTAACAGTTTAACCATTAAAAATAAATAAAATTGAACATATTTCAGATAAATTAGAGTCAGCTTCTTATAACATAATTCTTACCTTAGCCCTCCACTTGTTTGAATGAATTAACCCTGCTCCGCTCGCCCTCACTGCGTTCGGGCTCGCTCCGCACCCCTCCCTGCCCCCAATTCCCACCCCCAGTACCTCTACATTTAAAGGCACTCAGCCACACCCCTTCTACTATAACAACCTATCAACTCTATTATCACTTCTCCCTCCCTTCTATCCTCCCCACCTATCAGCAAACAGCCCTCACTACCTACCTTCCCCCTCTAATTTCACATCACCTTTCCCCTGTACTTGCTTCTTACAATAGTTAACCCAAACTTGCATATTATCAAAATGTTGCTATACACCCTACTACCCACCCTCATTGTAACCTATATCCTAACTATATATGAAACCCAACAACTTACCAGGTATCACTGCCCTGTAGGACACACTATGTCCCCAAATGAAAAAACAGCCTTTTTCAGTTATATATTAAACCAAGACACTAAAATAAGACATAACTTATCCTCATTTATTATTCAACAGAGCAATAACCCATGCCACATCAGTACTAAAGCCAAACTTTATGACAAACTTTTAAACAAACTGATGCAAACCATTAAAGAGTATAGACTAAGCCTTATAATCTGTGGAGATATTCACTACAATCCAGGCCCTATTAACCCTAACTTACCATCTAACAGAGATAGCTATAACAAGAACATAATCAGTAGACCCACCAACTCCCTCTTGATTTGCCATCTTAATATAAGAAGTATAAACAAAAAAATACATGAACTTCATGCCCTCTTAGCTGTCTATTGCCCTGAGATATTATGTCTATCTGAAACCTGGCTAAAACTATCTACCACCGATAATGAAATCCTTCCTCCTGGCCACAATCTAGACAGACTAGATTGGGCTAAGAGGAAAGGGGGGGAGTAGCTGTCCTCTATAAATCCAAATTGAATGTAACTACTGAAATTATTCAGCCACCGCAGATCAATAACTCAGAAATATTAGCTACCAAATTTCAACTGAACAAAAGTAAAAGCATTATTATTATCTGTATGTACATTCCCCCAGGAAACAATGTAGCTACACTTGAGGACACCCTTCACTGGCTGTCCTCTCAGTACACCCAAGAAACCCTAGTCCTGGGGGACTTTAACATAGATTGGGGCTCCTGTTCATCAAAATCCCCCTCCATTCATATCAACCTCCGTGCATTCACTCAAACCATAGTCACCCCTACCAGATATGGCAAACACTCCCAAAAAGAGAGTATACTGGACTGGATACTTGTAAACAGTAACCCCCTAATGTACACTGCAGGTACCCTTCCAGATGATCTAAGTGATCATCTCTTGACCTATATAATTAAACAAAAAGCTATTACCCCACAACAACCCTTGTTCAGGAAAGTTAGAACCAAAAGAGGCTTTGATCCTGCTAAACTTCAACTGGAACTTAAATCCTGCAACTGGATTATACTAAAGCATCTCCCCTTAGAGGAAGCTGTAACCTATTTTAACAACAAATTTATTGAAATCCTAGACCTACATGCTCCTGCCCGCCTAATAAGAACAAAAGGTAATAACGTACCTTGGCTTTCCAAAGATACAAGAACAAAAATTAACAGTAGAAATAAACTATGAGCTACCTGGCGATCTACCAAAAATACCCATGATCACAATAAATATAGGCATGCACAGAATGAAACAAAAAAACTTGTCCTACTGGATAAAAAACACTAGTACTGTAGGCTACAGATGAATAATCAAAACATGCCTCAAAAATTCTGGGCTGGGATCAACAAATTACTGTATCCAGGTAAAACGTTGACACCAAACCCGGCTGCCAACTCAAATCAAACCCCAGAACAGGTTGCAGATAGTTTCAATCATTTCTTTGCTGAAACTATTCAAGCTCTAGCCACCCAACTAACTCAAAGTTCCCTTGATGAAATTAACACTAAATCTAACAGCCAAAACCTATTCTGTTTTCAGCCTGTATCAACCTCCTTTATATGCAAGCTAATCAAAAAACTAAAACCCACCACCCTATCTGCTGACCAACTCCCAGCTGAATATCTACAAATGACAGCAGATGCTATCACCTTTCCAATCTCTATCCTAATCAACCGGACCATATCTGAAGCCAAAATTCCCAATATCCGGAAAACATCTTATGTTATTCCATTACATAAAGGAGGTCTCTCTACCGAATACTCCAATTATAGGCCCATAGCCATACTCTCCCCACTTGCTAAGATCATGGAGAAATGTATACATAACAACTTATGCAACATTTACTCCAGAACGACCTGATGGCTAATACCCAACATGGCTTTCGGCCACATCATAGTACAACCACTGCCCTACTGTCCTTTACTAACACCATTAATAATAACCGCAACAACAACCACACCTCGTCTGCCCTCTTCCTAGATTTTTCCAAGGCTTTTGACATGGTGGACCATCAACTAATGATTACGACCCTGCAAACTCTCAGTCTACATCCCAGTGCCCTTCTCTGGTTTAAATCCTATCTCAATGACAGGCAGCAAGCAGGCCTCTGGCAGAATAAGTTCTCAAATCTATTACCCAACGCTATCGGAGTTCCACAAGGCTCCATACTAGGACCACTACTGTTTTACATCTTTAGTAATGATCTCCCTACTATCATACCAAACATCAGCTGTATCCAATATGCTGATGACTCCAGTCTGATCTGCTCAGCCACATCTCCAGATGACCTAAAAATGGATAATCAGGCTACTTTTACTGTTATAGAAAACTGGCTATCCAAACTTCGCCTACTACTAAATCCCAAAAAAACCCCAAAATGCTCATATTTCCACCAACCCAAAGGCCTATACCCTACTCCTTTACCATACAAGCTATTGATGGGACAGTCATTTCCCCGGACCCCAATACCGAACTACTAGGTGTCACTATAGACAATTACTTAAAATTTGTCCTCCATTTAAGCCAGACAATCAAAACCATCAACAAAAAACTTGGTTCACTCTACAGAGTTAAAACCTTCCTCACCCCCATAGCTAAAATAGCCATTGCACGCTTGCACCTACTCTCGACACTCCTATATGCCCCCCCCTTCTAGCAAACATAAGTAAATCTGAACTAAATAGACTTACTACCTGCTATAATCACATCGCCAGGTTTGCTACGGGCTCTCCTTTCAGAACCTACAACTGCATTAACCTCAAACATCTCGGATGGTTGGAATTTCCCAATCTCGTCAAGTATAACTTTCTAATATTGGCTAATAAAATCGTAAAGAACCCAAATAATACTCCAGCCCTTAGTAACTATATCCTCCCTATAAAAACACAACACTGCTACGTTCATCCATACCTCTCAAGTGTACCTAATTACGAGGAACGTACCTCATTTGGGGTCTTAAAAAGTTCATGTTCCTCAAAGTCCCACATTGAAAGGGTCTGCCACACATTCAGTGTTATGATTTTTTTAACTGATATTCATTGTAAATAGAAAGGAATCATATTACATCATTAAAAGATCTTTTTTTATAAGTAAACTCAACGTATTTTAACTATCCTATGACCTTCCTAGTTGAAGTTGTTAGCAAGCCATTAGTAAATGTTCCACATTTTGCCCAATTGTTCCACATGATAATAGCTACTGTTCCTCATTTTGGAGATAGGAGGTTGAGAGCTATGTGTTCATCCAATAAGTTACAAATACAAACAACTAAAATTAACAATGCTGCTGGCATGGCCCTATTTGCAAATTCTGTAAGCAGAACCTAGAACAAACTTCCAGGTGCCATTACCATGCTCTCCTCCCCAGACCAATTTAAAGCCTCAATCAAACAACATCTGGAAGTAAAATGGATAGGGGATAGTGACAATGCTACCACAGCACTTATAGTTTTGTTACCAAAGTTAATTTTAGACAGTTGCAACTTGATATGACACTGTGTCAGAGGCATTAGATAAGTGTAACAACATAGCAACTATAAAGAAAACACAATTTGTACTTTGATGTTTTTTAAGAAAGACAGACGGGGAGTATCTGTATTGTGTCCTAGGAGAAAACCATGCTGACTGGGAAAAAGACGATTGTTTGAGGAGAGGTGGGTCACACATTTCAAGTATTTTGGAAAGTGGGAAAAGAATGGCTATGGGCCTGTAGCTGGAAAGATTATTGTCGGCTGCACATTTTTGGATTGGTATATTATGTAAGACTTTTTCCATACGTTTGGAACGTATTGTTCATTAATGGATTTGTTGATTAAAATTGTAACTGGGAAGGCTATAGCTTCAGAGGCAATTTGAAGATATTCAGAGGGGAGATGGTCAGAAGCCAGAGATGGACTTTGTAACAAAAGATAATCTTTTTATAGTGTCTGTGTTGGTGGGTAGTATTTTAAAAGAGCCTGAAGTAGGCTTGTTAGTGGAGTTAGGGTATTTGAAGAATAGTTGGAAGGAACAGTAGCTGAATTAATGAAATGGGTGTTAAAGATAGAGGCAATACTAGAGTCAGCCTCTTTATGGAGGGGGATGGGTGGATTTTTTACATGGTTTAAGTAGTTTGTTAATGCAGGACCAGTAATGTTTTGGGTTGTATTGGTTGTTATTAAGTAATGAATTGCAGTTAAGATTGTTTAGATTATTTTATTATGTTTTTTACTTGGTTTCTGAGTGTGGTATGGTTTTGTCTTGTATTGTCTGGGAGGTTTTCCATTGTTTCCAAGCCTTATCACTAGTGAATATTAGTTGTTTGATATCTGATAACTTCCAAGGAGATGTGATACTTTTAACTTTTTTTCATGTGGGTAGAGGCAATAGAATCAAGTATGCTTAAGAATAGGTGATTACGATAGTCAACTGCTGCATCTGTAGTAGCATTGATCAAACTGGGCCATGTCAAAGGATACCAGTTACATTGGTTAAGTAAGGTAATAAATGTGTCCTTTTTAAAGTTCTTTTTTATTTCAAACTCAGTTGTAAGTTGTATTCCTTTTTATATCTTTGTTTACCTGAAACTAGAAATGTAGGGTTATGATGAATTATAGAATCTGATTGTGCGCCACATGTAATTATGTTTGTCATATTTGCACTGACTACAGAGGGAAAAGCCACGGTTGTGCTGTTTATGGGATCTTACTCCCCACAAGCAGAGTTAGAATTCCATAGTGATGATGTGTAACTGACTATGCATTATGTAGTTGTTATTACTGGGGACTATAATTTAAAACGAATGGCATGTGTCCATCAATGCTGATATGCAGTGAAGTGTTTCAGTCATTAATTGTAGTATGTTAAAGCTTCTAATTTAGGGTAAGGTTTTGTAGTTTATAAAAGCACAGTATGAGTTTATTTACTAGATTGTTGATGAAAGAGTTCTTGCACTGTGTCATAGTTATTGTAGTTGCTCAGAGTAAGAAGTACAGCAAATTGCGTTTTGTTAATTAAGCACAGGATATCTAGCTTCATTCACTGCATATATACTGGCATCCAGTTTTTAACTGTCTTCTTTTTTGCAGGTTTACAAAGGCTTGGACATTATTACTAACAAAGTAACAGTGGAGGAGCAGAATCTGTGTCGTCATCATATGATCAGCTTTGTGGATCCCCTTATCTCCAATTACACTGTGGTAGACTTCAGGAACAAGGCTGTTTCCATTATATCCTTTGAAAACATATGTGCTATCTTGTAGCAATGGATACTGAGTATAAAAGTATGTCTTTGTGTGTCTCTTTTCAGGCATGATATCAATGCCTTTTCTGTTATATTTGCAGGCATAGCATTCATTTAGAGGAGGAGCTTACCCCCCCCCCCCCCATCCAGTCAGCATCATAGAGTCCTCTTGTACTGACTTTGAACCCAACCTCCCTCAGGGAAGGAAGGCCATGATTAGTACGCCTATCCATCCCCCAGATGTTCAGCCTATCCACACCTTAAGCAAGTCTGGATCTTTAGTGTCACAGATGAAAATCTAACCACTGTGCCCTGGACTTGGCTATTCATGTAGTTTAAGAAGCTAGCTGTAAAAATGGACAAGTTACTCTTTTTGCAAACTTTAAAACCTCATTTCCTGGCCGTTTTTGCAAAAGGTATTCTTTTCTTGTTCTTACATTTTGGCTCACTTAGTCTAGTGTTGACATTAACTCAGTTCAAGACCTTACCCACTTTCCATTTTTAGCTGAGTTGCTCCCCTAGTTTACCCCTCTTTTTTTGTCAGGGCAGACCATTGCCAATCAGTCCTTCTTCCCCCTCAACTGCCCACTGACAGCCAGGATACCAATTAAACCAGGTTCCTAAGTAGCACAGAGAGAAGTGTTCCCTTTGTGTAGATGGTCCTCCTTGTAGACTGAGGGCAATGACTTTATAGAAAGGTAATTATAGAACTAATGGAAGTTTATTTCCTATGCCATAAATGCTAGTGTTTTGAGCAGGTTATTTGATTAGTTTCACATTGTATTCAGTACAGTTTGTCTTTTTTTGTACATTTTGTTATCAACAGAATGATGGGATGACATCTAATAAGTGGGTACAGACATCCCTCAAAATAATTTTTTTCTTATGCCAGGTAGTTGAAGAGGCCCCCATGCTATACTGAAAAAATGCAAAACAAAATGGCTGCATGTCACTGCAAGGGTTTGCTTTTGCTAAATGCTTGAACTTTCTGATTATTTAATGACAGATACTGTTCTTCAGGAGCTAACAAGCTTATGGTGTAAGATTCAGCTTACTTTTTGAGAAAGAATAACAGTCTCCTAGTAAACATACACCATGAAAATACTTTTAATAAGCTAGTCTTCTAAGGAAATAATTTTGATTATCAACTCGCATCGTTTAAGAAAAAAAATGAAAGAACACCTTAAGAAAGAATATAATAAATTGCTTTTGAGAGGCACGGTACGGGATTTGTAATGCAATTTTTGTCCAGTCTGTCAAAAAGAAACAATATACTGTTTTTGCTGATGAATCTCAAGATAGAGCTGTTCAATAGTGTAAGCCTGGATATATTACAAGTAATATATTTGAGATTTACTGTGCACAACACTCTTGTCTTAAAACTTGTACACTGCTGTTATGTACTGCAAGAGTCTTTGTGCATGCATAATGTAAATATCATTTGGTCTCTCATCTATTGTGTAGTATATTCCATTGTTCATAGGTTTATGGGTTTTTATTAAGCTTAGGGCAGAAGAGCTGTCAGGATATTTAACAGTACCCTTATAATGATAAAGATAGTCAAATTTCATCAGATAGGAGATCATTAGCATAAATTCCAGACACAAATTTTTAGTTACACATCCAGTCAACAAGCTTTGCTTATAAGATTTTCAGGAAGGTACTGTGCCTAATGGTAAGGAAGGTGTCTATTCCAAAGGTGGGAGATGCTCTGGATTAAAAAAATATTATTCCAGTGGGTATTACTAATCTTACAGTGGAGGCTTACATCCTTGGAAATGTTGATAGTTGAGCTACTTTATCTATGAAGGTGAAGTAGTTCAAGGGGGTTTTCATAACATGAAATACAAGGCAAAGGTTGACTGTCAGGAACTTGTAAGAATCTGAGAAGAGTGATAGGAATTTTAGTTTGCACAGAGTATCTTATATTGCTTAAACTAGAGATTTGTATACTTTGCAATATTTGAAGACTTTCAGGCTGTACAAGGTGCATAGATAGATATATTCTGGGGGGTTGGGGCATTTTTTTCAGTAATAAGTCTGATAAGGGAAGAGTAAGTGCAAACCAAGGATAGTGCTGAATGTAGAAACAATGCCAAGACACATAAGCTGGGCAAGGCAGGAGGACTTTCACCAAAGCAGAGATGTGCTGCTTGAAAGAGAGTTTATTGTCAATGTAGGTACCCAGGTCTCCAATATGGGATTTGTTTTAAGAGGAAATACACCGTGTGATAAGAGGATGATATACTGGTCTTACCAAATACCATATTGCTAAAAATCTTAGCCTTTTAAGTGAGGTCATTATTAGCTTATCATGTGTAGGGCAAATTTATACCTTGCTAGAGAATTTTGGTATAATGGAATGAGTTACAAACAGTACCCAATCATAGTCATTTACAAACTTGGTTATATCTACCTCTTGGATACCCAACTTTACATATGAGAATAAATGGCAAATATGAAGAGACCCATGACTTAAGCCTGTGTAATGCTTCTAGTAACATTTCTATGGCTAGGGGAGATATAGTTTAATTTTTTTATTGTATTTTATTTTATTGAATTTTGTTATTTGAGGTAGAGCACTGATCCATCTTGACCATTTACAATCTAATCCTAGAGAGAGAAAAAATAATACATATCAAGTGAAATCAGACATTAAAAAGAGATAACAAATATAAAATAGGTAAGTGAAGCATGTGAATAATGTTTTACAGCTCAAAATATAGTATGTCTTGTAGTCTGCAAAGCAGTCTTACATCAGCTGAGGTGCACATGTTAGGCAAAAGAGCCAACACAGCAGAAAGCCAATTCATCGAGCAATGACTCATAAATGATATCAAATATCCTACTGAAAAATTTAGCTGTAACTTCACAGATTCTACCCATCCCCTCCCCCCCGTGGGGCAGTTTGGCCATTGTCTAAAGGTTCTCTGTTCTAGTCAAAAGAAATGTACAACGTGAAGTAGACATGGCCTACCCATAACCAGTTCAAATTAATTAAATTTGAAGGTCCTGGAGGTCACCTGTGTCATTGCTAATTAGCTCAGTGATAATGTGTTTCACAGCTTTAGAGGTAGTTCTTGTCAGAGTTATAGGCCTTTAATAACCAAAGTCTGTTTTGGGACTGTCCTTGTGGTGGAGGCAGAGCTGTAGTTGTTCTCCTGGTTTCAGATGGATGAGAATAGGCCCTGTGATGTTTTATACTTGCAAACAGAAAGCTTGAAGAATTAACCTACATGTAAAAGAGCATGACTCTTTTATCTTCTACTAGCCCATTCCTCTCCAAATCCATTATAGTCCACTTCCTCTCTCTCAATCCACCTACCCTTTTTGACCCATCCCTTGTCTCACCCTGGACCATCCTCCCTTACTCTGTGTCATACTCTTCCCCTTGTTGTGTATGTTCACCTAACTATTTCTTTAATATTTGCTGTTCAGTATTCTTTACCCCAACAATGCATTCTTTTTAAATAGCTACTGCAATCTAAATTTGATTTATTGTAGCCCAGGGCTAAACCTATAAATGTTCATTTGGATCAGTAATCTACCCTGGTTAACAAAGAAAATAAATAAATACATGCATACATACATGTTGGCAGGATCCATGGAGATAGTGTTTTAGTATTGGAAAGACCAGAAGCTGCTTAATCAAGAAGTGATAACAGGTAGTACAGTCGGGGGGAGGGGTTGTGAGGGAGATGAGTGGAATTTGTGGAGTTACAGATAGATTTTTCAGCAGGATAGATATTTGATATTGCCTTAAATCAGCTATAATTCCCTAAGTTGATATCCTGTATCCCAGGGTACAGTACACCACTGGAGATAAGTCGGGGGCAGAACTTACTTAAGAAGTTCTTAATGTAGCTGAGAAAAGATTTGTGGTTGTCTTTACTAGTGGATATGGTTCCAATCTGAAAACTAGCTTCATTGTACATCTGAGTGCTTAATACTTTAATTTGCTTTTATAGTGTGGGAAACAGAAGGTTTTACATAGTCACAGGTTTCTTTTGATTCCAGTAGACTTGATTTATATGGATTTACCACCATATTACTTTATTTTTGAATTTGCTGCTGTTCTTGTGGCAGATAGGAATAAGTTTGTTAGTGCATCTATTCAGAACAAAGTGAAACTCTGAGGATTATACTGAAGATAGAACATCACAAATAGGTTTGTTTGACAGAACATGCCAGTTCTGCTTTTCCATGATATCTGTTAAATAGCAAAAGGTTAACTTTAGAATAATCCTGAAATACTGTTTTTTTAATGGGTGAAGAAGCTCGTATTGAGGGTCAGAGTAAAAGCTAGATGATCAGATTTTACTAGGGTGCAAGAGAAAAGCAGGGTGGAACAGGACAGCTGACAGTTTGTCAGGACAAGTTCAAGGCAGGTAGCGGCCCTGGAAGGGGGTGGGGGACAATTTGCAGTTGGGAGATGGCATTCGCACAGTCAATAAGTCTTTGTGAGTATTTCTTAAAGGCTGTATATGTTTGGCATTAGAAGAAAGGGTAATTAAAGTCTCCTTTAAAATGGTATTTGGCTTGACAAATATCTTATAGAGTTGACACGTAATCAGTATGCCAAACTGAGATAATGGAAGGAGACCTGCAATAGCAGTGATGTGATAGACATATTTTAGAGTACACTGTGAGTTATAATTCTCTAATTGATATCCTGTAATACACACACACGTATGTGTGTGTGTATAGATTTATATATATATATATATATATATAATATACACACACACACACACACACACACACATATAGATGTGTGTGTGTGTGTATGTATATATATATATATATATATATATATATATATATATATATATATATATATATATATATATATATATATGTATATATATACATATATATATATATATATATATATATATATATATATATATACATACATATATATATATATATATATATATGTGTGTAATGAGCTAATAGTCTTTTCAGAGCATTGATACACCCCCCCCCCCCAATTTCTAGTGGTCCTGATGGCATGGTAGACACAGCAGGCTAGTAAGAATGGAGTTCTGCTGCTGTACTAAAGTTAAGTATTGGTAACTGCAAGGATATGAATGTCTTCAAGTGTGAGGTAAGCCTGAAGCACAAACATTTTTTTTGTTTAATATTGTAGCACTCAACAGAGCATCCCTGGTATTGCTCAAATTGTAATTTGGTATATGGTTATGCTAATGTGTTGAATGTTACCTAAAATAGGCAGCACAATGAAAGCAAAGGTTCTAGCAAATATATGAAACCATGAGCTGAGAAGAGCAGACCATCCCTGGTAAACAGGCGGGACCTTTGAATATCTGGTCCCGGACGACACTCTGGATACCCCTAGAATGACAGTACTTAACAAATCATTTTTTGTAGCCATTTATTTTATCTTTTAGTTTAAGCACAGTTCTTGGATAGTGAAGAATACCACTCCCCACTGTTTTTTGTCACCCTTAGAGACACCAGTGGTGACATCAATTCTGTCTTATTACATCTTCGTAGGGTAGGCCACCCAAGGTCATTCACTCCCATATGAGCAACAGTGTTTGCCATACTTATTTAGAACAGTGAAGTGTCCTGATGGCTCTTGTAAAGTTCACAGTCCTAGGCCAAGAGAAACTAATAGTCCATATCTAGTCTGGTAAGTTTTCTATCAGTATATCCTATGAATATATGTCTATAACCAGGACTTTTGGGTTATGTATTGTTTTACTGTTTACTCATTTTATTGTAGAGCTTTTATTTCTGGGCCTTTGCTGAAAATGGCAGCCATCCAGTTAAACAGAAGCAGTCAATAAATAAGTGAAACAAGCCAGTGTGATGTTAGAATCTCAGGTTTACAGATGATTGCCTGTAGTTGCAGTAGCATGTAAAGCTGTAGGTGGACGTATAGATTGGTGTTTAGATGGTGTGGTCTTGTTTGTGAGAGCCTGGGAGATTTAGGCAAGGATTTCATGACTACCTCAACATGTGTTGGGTGCACTGATACAAGACTGTTGACAGACAACGGTGGGAATAGGAAAATACCTCCAGACCTAGTAAGTAAATGCATCTGTCAGAGGCAGAGGTGGAGTAATCTAGGAATAGTGGGTTGCAGATAAACATTTTATTTGTTTGTTTTTTGTGTTGACTGGGTTGGAACACTGATCGTACTGGACTGTTTTAGACTCAGTCCAAGGGACATTACATCACCAATCAGATCAAAAATAACACACAGTTTCAGTATACACTGCTTCAGAATGGGGACATGACATCACCAATCAGATCAAAAATTAGTTCCAGTATACACTGCTTCAGAATGGGGACATGACATCACCAATCAGATCAAAAATAACACATAGTTCCAGTATACACTGCTTCAGAGTGGGGATATGACATCACCAATCAGATCAAAAATAACACATAGTTCCACTATACACTGCTTCAGAATGCCTAATGTCAGCAGACTGGTCAGGTGAGAGGAAGATCAACCTGCAGCTCTGTCGTATTAAGCATTTTGTAGAGTTAGTTAAATTAGGGCCCTTATAACTGCCAGGATTGGTATAAGGAGGTCAGAGTTATATGACTACCAGTAGGAGTTGCAAGAGATGTAAGGATTGTTATTGGTATTGGTTAATGGGGAAACAATTTAAGATCTGAAGATAAGTGCTTAAAATGATAATGGTTAAGTTAGTTAGGTATTAAAAGTAAGAGTTAAGGCTGACGTGGTTATTACTAGTGGCAAGGACTGTGTTAGAAGTAAATGCTGCTAGTGTGTCAACTTCTTTTCTTTTATTTTAATTTGTTCACTGAGATACAGCACTGACCACAAAAGAGAAATTTTAGTCTCAGCCTGGAGAGAAGAAAATAAGAAAAGCACAGAAACAGCATGTACTTACATTACAGTATGGTAAGGTGATTATGATGAGTATCAATACAGGCCTAAGAGGTCACTATATTCAATATGAAGAGGAGTGGTCACACAAGTGTAAGAATACACAGCAAGTACATATCTACAATTATGTTCAGTGCAGGCAAAGTGACACTTGAGTTTGCTGCATTTGCAAGTGATGTCATACAAACTTACTAGGAACTAGACTTATAGAGCGGAGTAAGATTCTGTTAGGCAATGTGTCCAGAGAGCTGCCATTTGTACAATGCATTATCATGAAGATAGTGTTTTCGTTCTTTGCTTTGCTACCTATTAAGGAGATGCAGTGATCTGTGCACTGTGGTTTAGTTTTTAGTTTTAGGAGTTTATAGGTTGGATCCTGGGTGTAATTAAGTTGTAGGAAGTTGTAGGAAGAGGGTTCCCTTATTAATTTTGCTGCCAGAAAGGAAATTCTGTGGCTGTGTAGGAATTTGAAAATTTGAGATCATAAGAGCAAGTCCGATATTTGTTTACCTGTGAGCCATTTTGTGTTGTTTAGTACTCTGTAGTGTTGGTCGTTCTTTGGGGAGTGTGTGACGAATCTGTATATTCTGTTGGTGATTGTCTGAATCATTGCTGTCTTTTTGATGCGAATGTTGTTAGTGAGAGTCCATGTTCTACTTGGGCTAGCAGAATGCCTTTGCCTATTGCTATTCTGCAGTATTTACAAAGAAAGGTGAGAGTTTGTTGGTCCAGAATAGTAGGAGGTTAATCTTTTTTTCCTAGTATTTTTTATGGGTAGGTTGTAGTTAAGTCTAACCAAAGTCCTAGGTATTTAAATGAAGAGCAATTTTTCAATGCAGTGTTATTGTGGTCAAATATTAGTAGTAGTGAGAGGTGCATGTTTAGCTTTGGCTGTATTCCAGAGAGCATTGTTTTTGTTTAGGAAGAGTTGAAAATAGTTTTTGTTGCTGATTCAAGTGTTAAAAGCAAGAAAATCAGCCTGAAGTTCTTCCTGAAGGAATGGATTAGGACGGTGTCAGTAAAGAAGTTGGGGAAGTCCAAAGGTATTTTGTTTATGTAGTTGGAGAAGATGAGGGGATCAAGGATGGAGCTTTGTAGCATTTCTTGTTTGATTTTGACTAGAGATGGGAAGGATGATGTGACTTTTACAGAGACGTGGCATCTGAAAGATAGTTTTGGAGCCCAGGATAGTGCATGTGAAAAAGTGCCTATGTGAAGTAGTTGGTTTGGTAATAAATTATACGATGTTAGATCAAACACTTGGTCAGGTTGATAACTGTAGCACGAGCAAATTCCCCTTTGTCAGGCTTAAGAGAATTTGGTCTGTGAGGGTCCAAATGGCTTAGTGTATGTTGTAACAAGCAATAGTGGGAAGAGATAAAGGCTCATAATCAGGGACAATTTGTAACTATTATTCTAATTCGCTTAAAACATTAATAGAACCATAGCTTTCACATTAAAATACCTGTTTTAATAAGTATTATGAAACTCTGCTGTCTGGCATTGGTTGACTGTAATTCTCAGTAATTTAACAGAAAATGAAAAGCTGTATGAGGAATAGGGCAAAAAATATGAGGCAAAATCAGTGACATTCTACAACATCAAGAAAGGTTGAAAGGTATGCTACATATTTTCTTCTTTAAAAGAAAGTAAGGCTTTAGGGAATGCTTGCAAGACAGCACTTCCCTTTCAGAGTCCTGTATTGTCTCCGGGTCTAAAGATCTTGAGGCTACATCTTTTCGTTAGGACATGGACAGAAGTCTTCCTTCACTGAATTACTTCTTAGAGCCTTTCCTTTAGGGAGGCTCTTAGAATAATTGAAGTTTATCCTGTGTTGTTCTTAAATGTTTGTTTCTCTTAAAATACCTGAATATATGTCTACGCAAATAGATGGGAATGCATTGCTTATAAGAATCAGTCCTGTAGGGTTTTTCACTCTCTTTCTGTTTTACAGTCATCTTTATATTCCACCCTTCCAAGTCTGTCTCCTTGAAGCAGCCCAAGGATGATTGCACCTGTCATTTCCTTTGTGTCATAGAAGTCTCTGATGGTCTGTTGCTCAACAGGGACGCTAAAATCTTTGACAGTTATGGCAAGAATATTTTTTCATGTCTTACCCAGGTTCTACCTCCCCTTAATTACTTCTTTTAATTACCTCTTTCACATGGTGCATTGTCTTTTATTCTTTAGAATTTATTATACAGTTAAGGAACAACAATCATTAGATGACAAAAAAAAAAAAAAGATCATTTGTAGGCAAGGGAGTTACGGTGGCAAATAAAGCTTGATGCCACGCATTATCCAGGAAATAATGACAACGTGTCCCTTGTTCCAGTGTTAAAAACAAGATCTAATAAATACTAGCATTTATTCTTGCTGCTATTTGTTCTTTGGTGGTTTTTTGTTAAATTTCTATATATTTTTTATGTTGTGTTTTATATAAAAATGTGGTTCAGTGCTAGAATTCTCACCTGCCATGTGGGAGACCCAAGTTTGGTTCCTGGCCAATGACAAGACAAAAGGGTATTTAAATAAAGTTGAATTTTATATGTTTATTGTTGATTTTAAACATTTTACCTATGTGATATGCTTTTAAGACCTAATAGCAGGCTTTTTACACTAAGGGGATATTTATTTAAAAACAACACTTGACTTGTATATTTTAGATTCTAATGGACTCTGTTGTATGCAGGCGAAAAGTTGTATTGTGCATTACATAAGATTAAATAAATTTGTGGTATCAACCTTCAAAAGCAGTGCCTTTTTTTGATCCATTTTGCAGCTAGAGGCTTTACTATTCTTAAACAGCATTAAACCATAAGGCATTCCCTTCCTTTCCAGTTTTTCTCCAGACACCACCACAAAAGGTTACACTTTTCTTACAATCTGGTGGCCATTTTGTAATTCACACCAACATTTTATGCCTTAACTCAGTAGTCTTTAATCTCTCCACTATCCTCTATGGTGTTCTCTTTGTACATCTCACTGGTAACTTCAGAAGTAAATTAGGTGTGACTCACAAGACTTCTTTTTCTACATCTGGATTACCATTGGCTACTGAAGATTATCATCCAATAAATCCGTCCCTTCCTCAGGTTAAATGGTAGATGGTTGTCCGTTTTTTCCCAGGCATATTGTTATGTAAGGAAATTGAT
Source organism: Protopterus annectens (assembly GCF_019279795.1). Lineage (NCBI taxonomy): Eukaryota > Metazoa > Chordata > Ceratodontiformes > Protopteridae > Protopterus > Protopterus annectens. The sequence goes on along the minus strand of NC_056726.1, from coordinate 1,809,362,256 downwards.
GTGGTCCTTCTTTAGTCCCTCAAGACCACACAGCTTATGATGGACTGATACGCTGAAGATTAAACAAGTTAGCCGTCCTACGAGTATTCCCTGGAGGTAGCCTTTGTAATTGGTTAACTTTTGTGCAATTAAATGTGGTCTGAGAAAGTGTGTTAGTGGATGTTTCAAACATGAATACTGGTACTGTTTTGTACATAGTGTCACTAGTACTGGGAAAAAGTCTGTCTTTTCATGGAAGAGTAATTCTGCATTTGGGTTGATGTCTAGGATGGTTTGGAAGAATGACAAGACACTTCACAAGGCATTATGAATGGCCAGGAGGCATGGCAGCTTAGAATTAGTGTAAAGAATTGAAGGGTAGTACATCTGTGACACAAAAGATCAGTGGATGTATCATCATTTTGGAGTTAGTTATTCATATAAATAGTAACAAAAGTAAGGAAGTTTGAATAATAATTTCAAATGGCCTAAGACTGTGAGAAGGCATTTAAGGAGACTTTGAGGAGGATACTGGAGTACATAGCAGGAGCATCACTAGTATAGAGTAGTATAATGTTATTTCTTTGTACAAGCAGATTGTGATATCCCTTGTGGAGTACTGTGAGTAACATGGACATGTACGTAATCCAGCATACTCCTTGTACTCATCCAAGTAGATTGTTTTTTCCCTGGGCACTTCTCCAAAACGATATTTGTAGGGTATGTAAGTGCTTAAACTGAGGTATACAAGACAGGGTCTTACATAACTTGCTGAGATATAAGACTGCTTCTCTATGGAGAGCTTTTTTGTAGCTATAGGGAGCAATATTTGAAGATTATGCTTACATATACTTTGTAGGAGCAGCAACTGAAGAGTTGCATGTTTTTTTAATGTGAGGTCTGGTGGATGGCGACAATATGACGATACGAATGCAAAATAGAATTTTCTTGCTACATTCCTGATATCAGAGGGACTGTTTAAATAAGATCACAATGTGAGCACATTCCAGAAGGTGGCAAATAGTGTGGTTAAAACAAAGCATCTGGAGCTTAATGTGATTTATTTCTAAAAGTGAGATGGATGAGACATAACAGAATGTTTACATACTGAGTAGAACTCTGCAAAATCTGAGAAAGTAGGATCTCTCAGGAGAAGAATTGCTAAGATGTGGATGTACTGTTTAGATAGAACACAATGACACAAGGGCATTGTGGTGATCTTTCTTCTTACTGAGAATAGTCTACAGTGAAACAGTCCTCCTGAGAAGATGACAGATTTGGACAGGAGTAGTATACAACACAACATTACTGAAATATGTTTACAATACCAAGTGATGCTAGATACCCAGAGCAGGGAGACTTCACACGTTGCAGGCAGGTGAGGTTTGTATTTGCTAGAATCTATGCTTTAATGTTGTACAATAAGTAAAGCTAAGAATGATAGAATCTGAGTTTTTAATTATTTTTATTTTTCCATGTTTAGACTTGTGTTTGATGTTTTAACTTAATGCAGTTACTTAATGCAGGTAAATGTGCATGTTTGTATTGATACTTGTGAAGAAAGCCTAGTAAAGCAAAATAATCTGTGGTAACATTTCATCTGCATGATTCAGTTTTGTCATTTGGTTTGGTATATTAATTATATGCACCCTCATCACCCCAGTAACTGAGGCCAAACTCTTAGGCATCACTATTGATCAACAACTTAAAGTGAACAAGCACGTATCCCAAACTATCTCTAAAGTCCATAAAAAATTTGGTTGCCTATATCGTTGCATACTATTCCTAACCCCCGAAACTAGAACAACAATAGCCAGAACTCATCTCTTATCAACACTACTATACGCCTCTCCAGTCCTCACGAACATTAACAAAACTAACCTGAACAAACTCTCCACATTCTGCAATAAAATAGCTAGGTTCGCTGCCAATAATAGATCACATTTCCACCACTGCCAATCCCTAATTAAACTGCACTGGTTAGAATTTCCAAACCTCCTATGCTACCACCAACTGATCATAGCCCATTAAATTCTTTTTCATCCGGGGAAGAGCCCTGCCCTAGCTGACATACTAAACTTTCACAACCCCAAAAGGGAACTCCGTTCATGTAACAAAAACCTGATTGAAATCAACCCATAACAGTGCTGGGGAGGCCCTATTGTCTTATGATGTTGCTAAAGTGTGGAACACCCTCCCACCTGAACTCAGGCTACAAAGTCACACAAGCACCTTCAATGGCCTTCTTAATTCACACCTCTATGCAACTGCAAAGACCCCCCCCTTGAAGATTCACTACTCCATATAAATGACCCGCTGTATGCCTCCATTGCATACACTATATTCTCACCTGATATACTCACCTGATATGTACTTTTTTTGTAAATATTGCAAATAGGGGTTCTACTTCTGAGTATCTTATTGTTTTACAAAACTGTTCTTGTACTACTTTGTTTCTCTTACCTTGTATACCAGTTTTTTATTGTTATCTAAACCATGTATGTACTCTGTTAATGTCCTTGGAGCTTTTCTCATCAGGACTCCACTGAAAACGGACACTTTATGTCCAGTTGGATTTTTCCTGGTAAAATAATGTTAAAATAAATAATAGTAATAAATAAATAAATATAGAATACAGTATTCTAAGTCACATCTATGAATGTTTCTTTGTTTATTCCTTAATGTTTATAAATTGAAGAGATCTTTTCTAGAAAGAAAATTCCTATTATTGTTGGAGGAACTAACTATTACATTGAATCTCTGCTTTGGAAAGTCCTTATAGATACTAAGGTGAGTCCCATAGATAGATTTTGTCGTTTGTCTTTGTACATAATAAATCTGAATTTTTCCCCTCATGGCATCCAGGTCTTTGCTATAGAGTTAAATGATGTCTCATGTTTTTTACTTTCATTACTTTTACTCTTTGCTTAAGGAGTTCTGACACCAGTCATTGGTCTCAGTGAGGCCTTTCTGTAGGATGTCAACATCACTTGGAGAGTTAATAATAGCTTCCAACTTGCAATCGTCTGCGAACTTTGTCAGCCAGAATCCCTTCATGTTGGCCTGGACTTCAGAGAAGTATATATCAGACAGGAGAGGACCCAGGACTGAATGCTGTGGGACTCCATTTGTGACTGGTCGGCAGTCTGACTTGGAGTCAGCTACTTTTACACTGTGGGTTCTATCTGTGAGCCAGTTTGCAACCCACCTAGTGATATAGGGGTTGATGCCTAGCTTAGTGAGTTTTACGATGATTCCCGAGTGGGGAATGGTATCAAAGGCCTTGGCCAGATCAAGTATTCTTAAAACATCCCATCACATCAGTTCATTCTCTTGAGTACAGTGAGATCATTTGGGAAAGCCCACCCCCTTAGTTTCTTAACCTTGAATTATCTTCTGTTTCCTCCCTTTCTACTTAACTAAAAAAATAACACTTTACTCAGCTGCTTTTTCTCTATTTATACTGTACATATCGGATGGCACAGTGGTGCAGAAGCATCATTGTTGCCTCAAAGCAAGAGGTTCTCTGGTTTGATTCCCAGCCGGAGTGCCTTCTGTGTGGAGTCTGCATGTCCTCCCTGAGTTCATGTGGGTTTCCTCCGGGTTCTCTGGTTTCCTCCCACATTTCAAAGAAATGCATCTGGTCTTCGCTGAAAATTGGCTTAGTTCCAAGTCGGACTTTCCAGGTAAACAAATATTAAATAACTAAGTAAAGAAGTATTTGTTTCTCTTCTTACTTTATTACTTTATTTTGCTTTTGCTGCTTGTTCTTAAAAGTGTTCAATTGTATTTATTCTGCTGCATTTATTACTGCTTCTTAGTAGCCCGATTAAAAAAATACACTTTATTCAACTGCTTTTACTGTATTTGTCTCTCTTCTTATTTATTTTGCTTTTACTGATTGTTCATAAAAGTGTTCAGTTGCATTTATTCTGCTGCATTTATTACTGCTTGTTAGTAGCCTGATTAAATTGTAATTGTTACTGTAAGTCTCTTCAGTTTTGGGTTAAGGGCTCATGCTTCAGGCCAGTTATTTTACATTAAGAAGGTTTGTGGTCTACATTCTTGTGGGCAGAGAGGGTAGCCTCTGCCCTTCTGAGCTGGGAATTGCTGGATAAAGGCTTATTGTGCTTGTTGTTCTAAGTGTCTTTGTTCTGATTTAAGCACTTTGGTTCCAAGCCAGTTATTT
>NC_056726.1:1809299318-1809357588 GCF_019279795.1 Protopterus annectens | reverse complement strand
GGGAAAAAACCTTCATGTGTATGCCTTTCCACCTCTGCCTCTTCTTCCAAAGGTACTATTAAAGGTCAGACAAGACAGGCCAAGGATGATTTTGATAGCTCCGGATTGGCCTCGGCAACACTGGTACCCACTACTACGGAGTCTGGTAAAAAGCCTCCATGGCCTTTACCTCTGATTCCTCATCTGTTATCTCAGAAGGACGGTCATCTGCTCAATGTCAAGCTTCACTCTCTTCATCTAACAGCCTGGCATATTCTGTGTTGAAACACAGCAGGTCTCAACTTCCTCAACAAGTTTTAAATGTGATTATGGAAGCTAGAGACCTAGTACAAGGAGAGTGTACAGAAAAATGGAAGAGATTTTATTTTGGAGTACAGCAAAGAATTTGGAGATTTCAGAGCCTAATTTGAGTGTGGCTCTTCAATATCTTACTGAGTTATTGGACAAAGGTTTGTCCTTCTCTTCCATTAAGATTCATGCTGCAGCAATTTCAGCTCACTATGATTGTGACCCACCTTTGTTTTCGCATCCTTTGTTCAAGCAGTTTCTTAGAGGGGCAAAGAATATAAGACCCCCGTAGAGCTCCTACTCCTGCTTGGGATCTCAATTTTGTGTTGGAAAAACTTACTCTACAACCTTTTGAGCCTGCAGCTACTGCTGAATTGAAATACTTGTTATGGAAGACTGCTTTTCTGTTGGCTATTACTTCTGCAAGAAGGGTGTCTGAGTTGCAGGCCCTTATGGCAGTAGAGCCTTTTTTGATTTTCCATAAGGATAGGGTATCATTACGTACTAATCCTTCCTTTATGCCTAAGGTGGTTTCTAGTGTGGCTTTAAACCAAACTATTCATTTGCCTACGTTTTATGCAGACCCTCAAAATAAAGGGGAAAAGATTTTGCACACTTTAGATGTACACAGGCAATTCGTTATTATTTAAGCAGGACTAAGGATTTTAGGCAGTCTCAGCAGTTGTTTGTTTCTTTTGCTTTGAGTTCTCAGGGCAAGCCTGTGTCAAAAGCAAACTATTTCTAGGTGGATTGGCTTTTGCATTGCATTTTGTTATTCCCATCATGGCAAGGAGATTCCAGCTGGGATTAGGCCTCATTCCACTAGGGCTACTGCCACTTCAACAGCATTTCTAAGGGGTGGCAACTAAGGATATTTTGGAAGCAGCTACTTGGAGTTCAGTGCATACTTTCTCTAAGCATTATCACCTTCCTATCTACTCTAAGTCTAGGGCTGGTTTTGCCACAGCTGTTTTGCAAGGCATGTTGTCAGCTCCTATTTCTTTATGATTTGCCAGCCTCCCTTACCTCTGCTTTGGGATTCTACCCAATAGTAAGGACTGCAGCAATGGAAAACGAAGAACATAGTACAGTTTTGTACCTACCATAAATGTAGATGTTCGAGGATTCCATTGCTGCAGTCCAATTTACCCTCCCTCCTTCCCCTCTGTGTTTAGGGGTGGTTATGTGGGTGAGTTTACATGCTTATTTTTTTTGTCTATATTCTTGTATATATTGTACATGCTTTTGGTGCAGGTATTTTGGGCCTTGTCTTTTTAGGGTCTTCTGACATCTGGGGCAAGAAAAGACTGAGGATATGACGTCGGTCATGCGCATTAGTACCCTGGCGTACTGACGTCAGTCTAATGCGCCCTGACCGACGTCAGCCTTATACTCTGGTATTCGGGCCGACTGGACGCGGACTATACCCAATAGTAAGGACTGCAGCAATGGAATCCTCGAACATCTACATTTATGGTAGGTACAAAACTGTACTTTTTTGTGCACCACAATCAGGGCAATTGATGTTCCTATTGCACATGCTAAGACACTTGTGAGTTTCAAAGTCTTTTGCTTTGTCTTTTCTGAGAGTAAATTTGAGTCCTTTCAGTTCACAGTCATGACATATTTATTCTCCTGGAGAACTGAGAGAATTGCATATAGTTTCTAGACAGCTTTGTGATTCTCAGATAATTTATTTTGTATAAAGAGGCATTCAAAGATAACAGTGACTTCTACAGAAAGGAGTATATTCCAAGTCTCTTGAGAAATAGTAAGGGAGGTGATATGGATGGTAAAAAGAGTTTTGAGGACAGAGCCTTGGTGATGCCTAAAACAATCAGGGTAAAGAGAAAATTGAGTAGCATTCACATACAGATACTCCTTAAAATAATATTCATATTCATGTAAAATAAACATTTTTATTGCCTGAATGTGGTTATTAGGTTTCACTGTCAGATACCGAAGAATGAATATAGCAGTCCAGCACTTTAAGGCTAAGCTATCATAGGTTTGTAGGTGTATTCTAGACTAATGACCACTAGGGCCTTTATAAGCCTAGTCATGTAACCCAAATGTGTCTCACATGTTATATGTTTTAGATGTTTATTGTGATGCCCGTGCACTGGCCCAGCAATCAAGGAGCCTAAGGCCTCACCACTAACACCAGTAAGAGGCATCCATGTAGGGATAGGATAATAAATATACACACAGTAAAGTACAATTTCCCTTAAGAGCACATAGAGATCACAGTCAGTCTGGGGCGGGTTTCTCTCTTTCTCTGCAGGTCCCCAATAAGACTCCCCATTGGCACAGCTATAGGGTCCAGATCTCAGCCTAGTGGGTAAGCTAAAACCTCCTGCACCCTCTCTGTCCAACTTGGGCTTTGTGTTCCTGCTTAGGTAGCTGACACACACACACACACACACACACACACACACACACACACACACACTGAGATAAGAGTTTATACAACCACACAGACACACCTGGGGAAGGCTGGCACAGGTTCTCCAGCTGTGCCCCTTTTACCCAGACTATACAGTAGAATTCACTGCCACCACCCAGCTAATATTTATCAGCTACTCAAAGGCCCTTATGAAAGGGTGTCCAATCGCACTGTGCAATATTATTATCCAAATGCTAAGTGCAACCAAACAGTCAAGACTTATTTGGAGTGACTTGGTACAGTATTACTATATACATGCAATGTACTCTTAGAGCTTAAATTATTTCTACTCAAAACAGCCACACTTGAAAGGTTTAAAAATATTTAATAATAAATAAAAAAAAACACAAGACAATATTTCTTACTACACAGTGCTAGTCAACAGTTCAGAGATCACAGAGAAATACTTAAAATAATACAGTAGAAAGGTTCTGACATCACAGAAAAATACTAGTCTAATCTTCCTATTTTCTAGCTATATCTAAGTGAAAACACAGTTCTAAAATCCTACTTACATGTAGACACAAGCAGAGTGCTGAGTTGGATGTTTTCAAGACGAATGCTCTAATGCTCTCATTCTTTCTTTCCTTAAATTGATAACACAGTACCAATGATTCATTTCAGATTACATCATTTCTTTCCGGTTCCCAAGCTAACAGAACTCAGAGGTTAATAGCCATTTTGATCTTGCACCTGGTCAGGAAGCCAGTACAATAAAGTAAATTATACATGTAAATTCTAGCCATTAACTCTGGTCTCAAAACAATAGCCAGAATTCCTTCATCCAGACATCGCGGCTCTGAGCCCTGACATCAAAGCCAGTCATGACATGCTTTACTTATCAGCTTTCTTACAGCAGAGTGCACTGTTACATTTTTTTCAATTCAACATGCAATACAGTTTTTTCACATTTAGTAGAACAAGCCTGTGGCTTATATTAATATTTACAAATGACAGAATTATATACAAAATTCTATCTAGCTAGGCTGGCAGCCTTCACCTATTTTCACACATCCCCCTCCCCCCGGAGAACTCAAGCTATTTTTTCAAGTGACCCTTGAGAAACATTGCTTGAGATGGTTAGGTCTATCTGAGTATACCTTACCCCATTCCCTGTCTTGAGAGCCCATCTGCATTGGCATTGCTAATCCCACTGCGGTGCTGCACTGACACATATGCTTGCAACCCTAGGCTCCATCTTAGCAACTTGGCATTTTGCTGGCTGGCTCTATGTAACCATGTTAGGCGGTTGTGATTGGTCACTACAGTGCATTTTTCTTCCATACAGTTAATGCTGAAGTTTCTGCAGTGCCCACACTATGGCTAGATATTCCTTTTCTACAGCTGCATAGCATTCCTCCCTGGATTGGATCCTACAAATGAGATAAACCACTGGGTGCTTTTCTCCCTCCGAAGAAATCTGGCTAAGTACAGCCCCCACCCCATGGTTCAAAGCATTCACTTGCACAACAAATTATTTGCTGTAATCTGGACTGGCTAACACAGGGGGTCCTCCCAAAGCTTCCTTAAGCTCCTGGAATGCTTGCTCACATGCTGGGGTCCATACTACCTTATCTGGCCTGTTCTTCCTTGTCAGGTCTGTGAGGGAAGCAGCTATGGTACTATAACTTTGGAGGAAATTTATGTAGTACCCTGCTATCCCTAAGAATGCCCTCACCTGTTTTTTTTGGTAACAGGTGCAGGTCATGCCTGAATGGCTTCTACTTTGTCAGGTTCAGGCCTGATCTTACCACTCCCAACTCTGTGTCTCAGGTAAGAGACCTCTGCCATACCCATGTGACATTTGCTGGGGTTAATGATCAATCCTGCCCTCTGTAGTGTGCCCAGCACCTCCCTGACATGCTGAAGGTGCTCTTGCCAGTAATGGCTGTAGATGGCAATATCATGTAGATAACCAAGGGCAAACCCTCCTGATCCTCCTAGGATATGATCTACCAGCCTCTGGAAAGTTGCTGGGGTATTTTACATCCCAAAGGGCATCTTTGTGAACTCATACAAGCCTAAAGGAGTCACAAAGGCTGACTTCTCTTTAGCACTGGTAGTCAAGGGTGCCTGCCAGTAACTCTTGGTAAGATCAATGGTTGTAAGATACTTAGCCCCACCCAGCTGCTCTAGGGCCTCATCTGTCCTAGGCATAGGGTAAGCATCTGACTCTGTGTGACTATTTAATTTCCTGTAGTCCACACAGAACCCGGTGCTGCCATCTCTCTTTGGCACCAGTACCACTGGGGTGGCCCAGGGACTGTTGGACTCTTGAATCAAACCTAGTTCCAACATCTCCTGTATCTCCTCCCTCAGAGTCTGTTTGATTCCCTCAGGCACCCTATAAGGGGCCTGCCTACTAGGCCTTTGAGGTCCTGTATCCACCTGATGCTGCACCAGGTGGGTGTACCCTGGTTTCCCAATGAACATGTCCCCGAACTCCTGTAACATTGCTCGGATTTCTCAAACTTGGGTAGGAGATAGCTGCGGGACATTGCTACCCCTTCCACTGAGGTGTCGGTCTGAGTCTCACTGAGGAGATCAGTCACCAGATATCCCTCAGACTCCTCTTGCAATCCACTACAAAAACTCAGCACAATGGCTTCGCTATCATGGTAAGGTTTCATCATGTTAACATGGTACAATTTGTGCCCCTGCCTCCTGCCTAGCAGTTCTACCATGTAGTTAACATCACTTACCTTTCTTACCACCTTGTAGGGTCCCCTCCCAAGCTGCTTGCAGCTTGCTGTGTCTGACAGGATGAGAACCATTACCTGCTGCCCCACAGCATACTCTCTAGCTCGAGCATTCCTGTCATACCACACCTTTTTCTGTTGTTGGGATACTGCCAGGTTCTCTTGGGCCAAACCCATGAGTTCCCTGAGCCTTGTCCTGAGGTTTAGGACATATGCCACAACAGAGTCATTGTGAGATTCACACTCACCTTCCCACTCATCTCGAATTAAATCTAGAGGTCCCCTCACCCTATGCCCATACAGCAACTCAAAGGGTGAAAAACCTGTGGATTCCTGGGGAACCTCTCTTTAAGCAAACAACAAATGAGGCAAATATTTGTCCCACTCCCTCTTAAACTGGTCTGCAAATGCCCGTAGCATGGACTTGATTGTAAAGTTTAACCTCTCAACAAGACCATTAGTCTGGGGATGGTAGGGGGTGGTCTTCATGTGCTTCACCCCGCAGTACTTCCACAGATAAGCTATCAGGTCTGACATGAAATTGGCACATCTGTCAGTCAGTATTTCTTTTGGGAAACCTACTCTGCTGAAAATCTGTAACAAAGCATTTGCTACCTTTTCTAACTCAGTGGAGGACAAAGCCACTGCCTCAGGGTATCGTGTAGCGTAATCCACTACCACTAGGTTATACTTTTTCCCTGTCAATCTTGGAGTACTCAGAGGCCCCACAATATCTATAGCCACCCTCTGAAATAGCTCATCAATCGCAGGCAAAGACATCAAAGGAGCTCTCACCTTGTCTCCTACCTTGCCTACCGTTTGCACTGCTCACAGGTCCTGCATTACCCGGTTACATCTCTGGAAATTCCAGGCCAATAGAAGTTCTACATAATACATATCTTGGTATGTTTTATGTCCATATGACCTGCAAAGGGAATATCATGGGCTGTGGCTAGAAGAGCCAGACAGTAGGCTCTAGGCACTACCAACTGCTGTACCCTCTCACCTTCTAGCCCTCCCTCAGGGGTGCACTCTCTATACAGTAACCCTTTGTCCCAGTATACAGAAACCCCCTTCCCTTGAGAATCAAGTGCCTTACTAGCTACCTGCCTCAGGCCTTGCAGCGTAGGATCTGAGAGCTGAGCCTGTCTCAACTCTCTTTGTAACCCTTTCCAGCTCCCCTTCCACAGGAAGTCTGGCATCCTCTTGACAGTGGTGCCTCACTGTCAACCTGGGTACTACTACTCACCTCTACCTTTGCAGTCACTCTGTCCAAGGGAACATCAGTACCCACAAGCAGCTGTGGCTCACCTTCAGTCTCACTGCTACAGAGTGAAGTAACCACCTCACCAGTCCTGGCTGCAAGTATGCAGTTTGTCTGGGTCTCCCCCAGGCTACTAGACCCACATACTTGTCTCCTAGCCTGACTGCGTTTAACTGCATAAGCATATGGTACTGCCTCATCCAAATCCTTCCCAATCAGGACATCTGCAGGATGGTAGTTCAGTACTCCTGTTGTCTCAAGACAACCCACTATTGGCATTTTCTCTTTCCTACTTACTGGCTCTCTCAACTTTTGTTCCCCACCTTGCCTCCATGGAAATTTGTATGCCACATGGCCCCACTAGTTGCTTTCAAAACATTTATCCCTAGGTCCTGGACGTGTACCTGGACTAATGGCTTCCCCTGCTACTGGAAGATTCTGTTGGGGCAATCTGTGCTGCCCACCATGGGTTTCTTTAGACCCATGAGCAGTACTGGGGGTCCCTTTCCTGTGCAGGGATGCCCGGCTTGCTAGGCATAGGTCTCCCTTCTTCCCCAACTCATCGGAAGCAACACATTGTCTATCAGCTAACCAGATCTTCATGTCCTCAGGCAAAATGCTAAGGGCTTGTTCCCTCACCAAAAGGTCTGCCAACCCTTCAAAAGTGCTGAACTGGCATCCACTCACCCACCTATTAAAATAAAATAAGTGCTCAGTTCAGCAACATATTCACACACACTTTCATCTGCCTTGCATCTATGCTCACAAAACTTTTTCCTATATGTTTCAGGTGTTGGCTTAAACAATTCTAACAAACAGTTCTTAACCATAGTATAATTAAAACAGTCAATGTCAGACATTTTAGACAACACAGTTACAGCTTTACCATGGAGTAAGGGGGTCAGGAATCGTACCCAAAGCCTTTGATCAACATCATACTGTTTACATACCCTCTCAAACATATAAATGAAACTATGAAAATTATCCCCCTCTTTAAACTGCAAAAGAAATTTACTGACCTTTTGTGCTTCTGGGGTCCAGTTACTCCCATCCCCATTACCTCCATGACTCTGGTGAAAAGTCAGCATCTCCTTCTCATGCTGGCCTCTGCCTCTCCTTTTCCTCAGCTTCCAGGCATAGCACTTTCTCATTCTCCTCCACCTGCAGACATCTCAGTCTCTCAGCTGCTTCTATTTCCAAACACCTGGCCTCCAACTCAAGTCACTTTAGCTCCAGATGGATTTTTAAGTCCTCTGCAGAAAATTTGAGCTGTCCATTCTCTGAGGGTGGTACATCTCCACTGCCAGTCTGATCATCCTCCTGGCTGCTGTTTTCCAATGCAGCTGTGACCAAGGCTGCAGTCAGGTCTGCCTTAGTCATGTTTCCATGCACCAGTCCTCTAGCCTGGCACATCTCCGTCAACTGGCACCATGTCAGCTTTCCGTACTCCTCTGCTGACATGCTGTCTGCCCTCCCTGACTAACTAAGCTAACGAAAGAAATAAAACAATTGTGACCTGAACTCTTGAATATTCACTGCATGGCTGATTTAGAGTACATAAACGCCTTCAGTGATCACTACATAGGCTACAGGAATTCACTCTCCCCCCACCACTACAAGCCAATTAGTATTTGCCAAGCAATTAATATGTGGTGTGGATATCCCACCACTGCCAAGCGATTAATATGCGACACCCGTGCACTGGCCCAACAATCAAGGAGCCACAGTCCTCACCACTAACACCAGTGAAGGGTGTTAATATAGGGAAAGGATAATAAATACACACACAGTAAAGTACAATTTCCCTTAAGAGCACACAGAGATCGCAGTCAGTCTGGGGCTGGTTTCTCCCTTTCTCTCCAGGTCCCCAATAAGACTCCCCACTGGCACAGCTATAGGGTCCAGATCTAAGCGTAGTCTGCAAGCTAAAACCTCCAGCAAATCTCTCTGTCCAACCAGTGCTTTGTGTCCCTGCCCAAGTAGCTGACGCACACACACACTGAGATAAGAGTTTATACAACCACACAGACACTCCTGGGGAAGGCTGGCACAGGTTCTCCAGCTGTGCCCCTTTTACCCAGACTATATGGTAGAACTCACTGCCATCACCCAGCTAATATTTATTAACTACTCAAAGGCCTTATGAAAGAGTGTCCAATTATACTGTGCAATATTATTATCCAAATGTTAAGTGCAACCAAATAATCAAAACTTATTTGGAGTGACTTTATACAGTACCACTATATACATGCAATGTACTCTTAGAGCTTAATTTATCTCTACACAAAACAGCCACAGTTGAAAGGTTTAAAAATATTTAATAATAAATAAAAAAAACAAGACAATACTTCTTACTACACAGTGCTAGTCAAGAGTTCAGAGATCACAGCAAAATACTTAAAATAATACAGTAGAAAAGTTCTGACATCACCGAAAAAAACAAACTAGTCTAATCTTCCTATTTCCCAGGTATATCTAAGAGAAAACACAGTTCTAAAATCCTACTTACATATAGATACAGGCAGAGTGATGAGTTGGATTTTCTCAAGACAAATGATCCAATGCTCTCATTCTTTCTGTCCTTAAATTGATAACACAGTACTACTGATTCATTTCAGATTACATAATTTCTTTCTGGTTCCCAGGCTAACAGACTCTCAGAGCCTAATAGCCCTTTTGATCTTGCAGGTCAGAAACCAGAGCAATAAAAGAAATTCAAATTCTAGCCTTTAATTCTGGCTTCAATACAATAGGCAAAATGCCTTTATCTAGACACCTTGGCTCTGAGTTTTGACATCAAAGTACTGACTTATCAGCTTTGTTACAGCAGAGTCCACTGTTGTTACATTTTTGCAGTTCCACATTTAACACCATTTCTCCCATTTAAGAGAACAAGCCTGTGGCTTATATTAATATTTACAAATGACAGAATTATCTACAAAATTCTATCTAGCTACGCTGGCAGCCTTCATCTATCTTTATTTTATTTATTTGTTTATTTTATTTTACATTTGTTAACCGGGAAAGTCCAACTGGATACAGGTCCATTTTCAGCAGATGCCAGGAAAAAAGCTCCAAATGTACATAACAAGTGTAAATACAGTGACATTATTACATTGAATTATCACAACATAGAAATTTGTACATCCTTACTTTATAGAACCCATCACTGTCAAACCAGTAGGTGAGAGACAAACAAAAATTCTGAGCAGCTAAAGGATCAGATATTTATTCTTGTAGTAAGGTTCCCATTTATAGTTTTTGTTTGTGTGGGGTTAGTCAGGGTTTGTACAAGGACAAAGCCAATGCATTTTTGGGTATTCCTTTAGGGATATTTTAAATTGGAATAAGGAGGGCACAGTAGCAAGTTCAGCAGGAAGTAAGTTCCAGTTTTTACCAGCAGAGTTGGCAAATAGTGATTCACCAGCTGAATTGTTGGTTGTAACAGTTTGTACTAGCACTCTGTTGGAAGAGCGGAGGGCTTTTAGGTTACTGTAGGGGGTGATAATATTTTTCAGTATGGGTGTACTATCTGGTTGGAAGAGAATTTTGTGAACAACTATAAGTTGGTTATATTGAAGTTGATAGGGTAGTTCTAGCCAGTCTAGCGATTGAAGGTTTAGACAGTGATGGGTTCTATAAGCTGAACCTGTAGCAAATCTGGCAATATTATTGTAGCAGTTGGTAAATTTGTTGAGGTTTGATTTGCTTAGGTTTACGAATATGGGTGCGGCATAAAGAAGGGTTGATAGCAGGTGTGTCCGGACAATAACAGTTCTGGCAGATGGGTTCAGGAATTGTTTAATCCTGTATAAAGAGCCTAGTTTCTTATTAACTGTTTTGATAGTTTTGTCTATGTGAGCATCAAACATCAGGTTGTTGTCGATGATTCTTCACATTTATATAGGGGTGATTGTTGCTTACAACATGATTTACTGACTGTTGCTGTCCATCACAGATGTGGGTGCCAGATCAGACAAGAATTTTCAATTTCCTGTCCAGTTGTCCACATTATGCTTAAATAGGGTTAGGGAGCCACTTTTACCACCTACTAAGTTTGGTTCATTTCAGAATCAGTCTGCTTTTGGCAGGTACTTACTATGATGAAGCATTTTGCCATAGTGCCTCCATCCATTGACAATTTGGTAATGAATAAGCAGTATATCATTTCATAATATTTTGTGAATAAACTGACATGGCATCATATTTATTTTGGGGTGCATGCAATGAACTGCACAGCAACAATGTTTCACTCCTTGTGTACTGAAACTGTTTTCCAGACTGTAACAATGTTTCTAGAAATATCCTGCTAATGGGCTAGTAACAAGCTTTTTGCATGTAATGTAAACGCACTATACATTCAGTGCCAGCTTTACTGTGCAACAGAATTAATGTGACAGTAAGAAATGTGAATAACTGGATCATTAGGGAGCATGTATATTACTCACTACCTACAAACCTTGTGTAATGCACATTTTAAGTGCACTGAAAGATGCTTGTCTTAATTCTACTTGCCATTTGTTCTCTAATTTGTACTTGCTGGTTGTCTCATGCATCCTCATTTTATTGTTCATGCATGTTTAACCACTATTTGCTAAGTTGAGCTCCACCAACAGCCAACATTTGATAGTAGCAAATTATTGCTGTTGTATGTTCTGGGCATTCTGAGATGGCTACAAACGTCTTGTTGATAATACCAGGTGAACAACATACTTATGACTGGTCAGTTTATGTTGAATGTAGTTTTTACCCACTGTTTCCAGTTTACCACTTTACTACTGATCCTTTTCCATACGGCTGCCCCCAAATTGATAACCATTCTGTTTTCACTCTCTGTATGTTAGTCTGCATCTCTAAAAATAGCCATTTTATCATATCTTCTAAGATTATGCCTGACATAATTGTCTATCAAACTGTGGTCTTCTTTAAAAGAGAAGGGCAGCTGCTTCATGAATTTTAAGAAAAACTCATTTTAATGTTCCCTATTTTATAAAAATACTTGCTCTGTTTTGGATAGAAGTCACAGCAACCCTATGTATTTATGCTTTTTGTTAGCATGTATTTATTTCTGTGCAGACAATGGGAAGCTGCATGTTTATTTTCTAAAGTTCTGCACGTGCTATAACTTTTAATTACACCATTGTGATCTGAAGTTGACCCTTCCTTCCAATTTTACAATCTCTCAACTGCTTCAAGATATTCTGAAATGTTCAGGATAAGGCAACTGCATATGCAGCATTATACAGAGCAGTAGTGCAGCGATTAGCATTGTCATCTCACCTCACAGCAAAAGGTTCTCCGGTTCGATTTTCTATTGGGGTACCTTCTGTGCAGAGTCTGCATGTCCTCCCTACATTCGCGTGGGCTTCTTTTGGGTGCTCCAGTTTCCTCACACATTGCAAAAACATGCATCTGGAGCGTTTCTTCCCGGGTCTCTGCTGAAAATGGGCTCAGTCCCAGTCGGACTTTCCCAGTAAACAAATGTTACATAAAATAAAATGTTTCATGTCCATATAGCAGCTAGTAGAAAGATGATAGCAAAATCTCAGATGTATGAATGTCAGTCAAAATAAGGAAAATGTATTTTGCATACCATTTTAAAATGACAGAAAATACAACTTTTCTAAGAAATTGCTCTTATTTAAGTATTGGTTCTCAAAGAGCACACTGTTGTTATGATTCACATGAATGCCAAATGAATACACTTAACTGGTGATTGTGTGTGTGTGTAAGAATGCAGGCACAACATTAAGCTCGCATAATTTACTTCACTGTATATGAGTTTCAATCTGAATGAATGCAGTCCTAATTCTAGTCGTAACAAACATTCAGGAACAATACATATGATTTTCTTTTCATATATTATGATATCAAATGGTTGCTTCCCTTCCACAAGTCCACAGTGATTCATATCTGTCAGTTTTTGGCAGCAACATAGTCATTCTCTTAGCTAGTACAGACAAACACTTTAAAATCATGGTTCAAAATTGTAATTGATCTTTACAAAGTTGAGTTTTAAGGGGCTTTGCCCTTTTTGGGTAATATATCCACCACAGCTTTCTTCCAAGATGCTAGTACTGTCCCTTCTTTTAAAATATTGTTAGACATAACCTTTCAGATATTTTTCAATTTCTTTCATCCAGACTTTCACAGGAATAGCATCTGTTCCTGGAGGATTCTCTGTTGATTGATTACACATTGTTTTTATTTCATTCCCTCCCATCTTAGCTATTAATTCTTGAGCCCCATCTTCCTCTAACCTTGGCATATTTAAGTCTTCCATAAATATTTCCATTTTTGTATTTTCTTGTTTCCCCCATTCCTCTCCTCTGTACAGATTTTCATAGAATTTCTGAAATATCAGATGTATTCTAGTGACAGGCTCCCTACATTTGCCAGTACCCCTTTATATTTTCTGTTACCTACATTGTTGCCCTAACAGCCTTTGTGCTTTGGGGTTATAATACTTATTTAAGAGCAGCCTTTTTACACTCATGCATATTGTGCATATGCTCATTTATTTTCCTTTCAGAACTCAACAATTGCTTCTATTGTTCTGTAAGATTACCCTTCATCTGCAATACTTATATCATTGATAATCCTTCTAAGCAGCTACTATTACTTCTTCCCTGTAGCTCTTTCTCTTTTTTTCTACCATATTTTTAATCTCCATTTTCATTTTATCCCACTCTTCAGCTATCCCTTCTGAAGAAATGTATATCTTCCTTAACAACTCATTGTTTCCACTACCCATTCCTTAAATTGATCTCTTTTTAATTGTTACTCAGTTGCCCTGCATCTTTATCTTTATTGGCACTTGATCTGAAATAGTTACTGGATGTGTTTCAAAGCTTTTAATTAAATATCCATGTTCCAGTGAAATACAATTTCTGTCCAGTCTAACCCGGCTATTGTACCTCGAGGAACAATACTTAAATTCTGTCTGGTTTCCTGCTAGTAATGTCACAGCTTCCATCCAAAATACTTGTATATATTTCTTGAGAAATCTAACCTCATTTGTTATACATTCTTTACTAGGTCCCCTTGATAGAGATTCACTATTGCATATCAAGTTCCAGTCCTCACAGTTTCACAGGTGTTTTACTAAGCTAACGACCACAAGGGCCTTTTTAAGCCTAGCTATGCATCCCAAATCTCTGACAAGTTCTGATACATATGATAAGTGTAAGCAGGGGCTTGGGAGATGAAACATTTACAAGCAAGGGCCTGGGAGATGAACCACTTACAGGTTGCCTGTGTCTATTAGAGACACAGGTGACAAACCAGGAATGAATTTCCTCTTCCTCATCTAATTGTCCAAGTTGCACTTGAATTGGGTTAGGGAGGAACTCTACTTCATATGGATGGGAGCCTGTTCCAGAGACAGGGTAGTCTCTGGGATACACAGTGGTCTCTCCAGCAAGTCCTATTTATATCACAGGCAAGGTTTAAGTCTTTAGAACAAGTGATTCTAGTGCTGTTTGTTTTGTGGATATGCAGAACGTTCATCAGAGTTGTGTCTGACAATGGCTTGTATGCCAGGCATAGATCTCCCTTCAAAAGCCTGTAGCAGAGAGAACACAGGGATAGGGCCTTCAGGCGGTCTGCAGAGGACATTTTACTTACACCCTGTATTCTTTTAGTGAGGAACCTCTGTGAAAGTTCCAACTGTTGGATATGCCTGGTTAGGTACATACCAAAGGGGGCAATGTACTCAATGATAGGTCTGATGAATGCCAAATACAGTGGAACAATGGCTTCCTTGGACTTGGATGCCATGCCTTTGTTTATAACTTGCACAACATAGAAGAAGAATTTCCTCGCTACTGTAGACATGTGATGGCCATAGGCTAAATTACTGTCTGTATGTGCCCCTAAGCCCCTGACTATTGGGTCAACTCTAGGGTGTGCTGTTAATATGATAGTTACCAGAGGTAGATGACTTCCTGAAGGATACCATTATGCATGTCTTGGCATTTAGTTTTAGGCCATGGCTCTGACACTAGTTTTGTGTGTCAGCCCTTCCTGGAGAACATTTGTATCAGTGTGGGACTCAATGACAGCTCTTAATTTGCAATCATCTGCAAATTTAGTCAGCCGGAGACCACTGACATTGGCCTTGACTTCAGAGAAGTAAATGCCAAAAAGGAGCTGTCCAAGGACTGATCCCTGAGGGACTCCACTTGTGACTGGAATCTTTGTAGAAGTGGACTTGTCAATTCTAATTTCCTGGGTCCGATGAGCCAGTTGGCTATCCATCGAGTGACATACGGGTTTGTACCCAACCTCTTGTGTTTGTCAACAATGTCCGAGTGGGGTAGTGGATCCAAATGCCTTGGCCAGGTCAAGGTAGGCAATGTGAACCATTTTGCCCTCATTCATTGCTTTGGTGACCTTCTCAAAGAAGTTTAGCAGGTTGAGTAGGCATGACCTACCCTTGACGAAACCAAACTGGGTTGGGTCCAGTGTTTGGACGTTTACTATATCGCTATTGATAATTCTTTCCATGGCTTTACATACAAGACTAGTGAATGGGTCTGTAGATGGCCTCTGCACTCCTGTGTGGGCTTTCGAGGATAGACAGTCAAGCTTGTGCTGTTCCTCTGCTGGGAAGATAAGCTCCCTTTGGGGAAACCCTTCTGCAGCAAAGCATTGCTTTTTATCGTACTTTCCTTCTTCAGAAAAAGTTATTTTTAAGCTAGGAGTTTGCGTTTCAGCAGACTGTCATGAGCCGCACTGTATTTCTAAAATGGAAGCACATATTTTTCCTGTCAGTTTGAAAACTATTTAAACTAACTAAAAAACATTTTTTTTCCTGTGGAGAAATGGTGTTTCTTTTACTTTTTGGGACTGAATTTTTAAAAAAAAATTTTTTTTACTGTTTTTGTGTTTGAAAAAAAGTGACTTTTAAAGACTAAAATGTTTACTGGCTTTTGTGGATTGTTTTCCCTGGGAGAAATGTACCATTTTCAGCTTGACCATAGAACAAACTAAAAGTCCCATGGTCAGTCCTTCTTCAAGCCACAAAAAGAAAAAAATTAAGCAATATAATATTCCCTGCAAAGCTTATCTCACCCATATTTCTCTTAAGCTTTTTAATGATAGTTTTAGGTAGACTATAAATACATGTCATTCTTAGGTAGAATATAAATATATGTCATTCTGATAAAATGCTGTTACTTTCACATATTCTACATGCCAGTTTTTTAAATATATGTTTCCAACCTGCATCTTACATGCACACATTACTGTTTGGCAGGATGATCTTATATGCAGTTAGTAGCAGAGTCTCATTTCTCTTTAGACCCCAGTTACATTTCCTAGACTTTTTATTTCAGTAGAAACACTCAGGCAGCAGTAAACTGTGTACATTTTCATTTTTTACCCCAATCCCCTTCAACTCACAGCAGACACACACAACTATATACACTTTCCAAAAAAAAAAAAAAATGGAAAGTACCCTTCCATATATGGGCAGATGCCTCAAATAGACAGCTACACCAACAGGTCTTATCTCGTCTAAAGACAGGATTATTCATGCCAAAGATGCATGTTAGAGTCTGTGATCCATCCTACACCCACACCATCTTTTATTGTTCCATCTCAACATCCCTCCCACATGTGAAAAACAATTTGCATATTCTCAGTTGCCTCATTTTTAGTCTTTAGGAGTGCCCTCACTACCATTAAATGAATAGCCTTTCCGTTGTTTTGATTTGTACTGAAGAGACTGATGTTACTGGGAGTGCATATGAGTGTATTCTGTTCAATGCAACAAACTTAGGTTTTCACTGAACTGCTTGTCACCTCCCATTTATGTATTAGTTTTAGTGTTTTCCCCATACAGGTGCCTCAAACGTCATGGTTCAGTCATTTCCTGATAAATTGCCAGTGCCTGCAGAGTGTTTGTCTGTAACAGCAAGCATCTGCTGGAAGAGAATAAAAGACCAGCTAATGATTCTGTAGTTGCATGGCATAGCTCATTTCAAGTGCAAAAAACATAATTTTACATGATTTTAGTGTACACCACTATATGTATGCATAACATCAGGAGAATAACTGTAATTTATTACACACACACATGATCAGAGATCACTCCAACCTCTTCCCCTTGGCAGCCCCAGATCACAAAATGATATTGCTTATATATAGCTTTTATCTTGTTAATGGTACAACCATCAGACATATCACCATTGGAAAAAATATTTTCTTTCTTTAATATCACTGGCATTAATATCAGTCAGTTGTAAGACTCCCCACCTCAGATTTAAAGTACCTCTGCAAATTTTGCTGACTAACTTTAACACGTACTTAACTTCAAGAAATGTATCATACACATATTACTAAGACAAAAATAACTGATTTACTTAGTTACGTCTTTAATTCATTAATTATCCTTCTAAACATAATGATAAAGTGGGAATTATACTTAGGTCATCCCATGAATTTAACGCAGTTCATCAACTTCCAGTCTTTTTACCCCCTTCTTGCAGAAGCACAGTTCTCATATCCAAACTGCATCTTATGAAAATTACACTTTGCAGTTCATCTGTTCATATCCTGTTTTCATTTTTTTGCTGGCCTCCTCCTTCAAGTTGACCACTCAACACTGGTCTTTGGTTCAAGTTCAATGTACTCTTGTTTTTTTCTAGTCAGTTCCCTAGCTTTTTTTTTTTCTGAAACTCTGTAATTTTCTTTTGGAACAATTGAAAAGATTTTACTGACAAATTCTGTCTATGGGCTTTGCCATTATTAGAAAAATGAGATGCAAAATCTTCAACTTGCTTGTTCACTTTTTACTAGGTAACCTTTTTATTTCCTGCTTCTCCTGTTTTGCATCCAAAAATATCATTGATCCTTCTGAAGAAAATATTCTTCAGACTGCTGGATATAGCAACTTGAATCTCAAACATGTTTCTCAACATCCTCTGATTTCAGGGATACATTTGCTTCTATTCTGCCTGATGTACAGTGAATAATCATTTCCACAAGCACTCTGTTGTTTCCAGTTGATAATACCTTACAGTTCTGTCCCAAATATGTCAGGAGCAGCTCCTTCTGCTGGTATGGCTGCATCTTTACTTCAGTAGGTCTTATCTTTCTCATGGCCAAATTTAGAACATAGGCATGATGTGCCTTTTCACTTAACCAATCCTGCTCTGGAATACAAGTCTATTAGCTTATTTTATTATAACAATAAGTAGAGGATCATGATCAAAAATAGGAAATGCAATGTGCAGTAACATAAGAACTCCCTTATGAATGTAAATAAACAACTTAGGGGACTAAGTAAGTCTACCAAAGCCAACTTTTAGGTAAAAGTAGCCTGTAGCCATTTAGCCTAAAGACAACCATAAGGCATTCTTCAGCTGTGTCCAAAATCTCAAAGGCAATACTCAACAGTTTGTTGAACTCTACTGAGCTGGAGGATATGGCAAAACTACTGCCTGATAAAATCTACTCCAATTTTATCCCACTATCTCCCCCAGACACCTATTATAAAATACTCACAGATGTAGCTCCCCCAGCATTCACTAGAGAACAGGTCCTCAGTGCACTGTTCAAGGCCAAAAACACTGCATTGATGGAACCTAACAGTATTTCAGGATGCCTCCTTAATAGTATAAACCATGACCTATCAGGGTCACTAGAAACACTATTCAGTTGTAGCCTCCAAACAGGCTTTGTACCAAATGAATGGAGGACTACAGATGTTTTCCCTCTGCACAAGGGCGGTGTAGAACAGAGTATATGTGCTGTATCTTTAAGAAGCTTATCAAGGACTGAACATGCACATATAAGTAGCAGGCACGTGCTATACTCAGTGCCATTTTGAGAGTGCAGCCAGAGAGTGTGCATGTATGAATGCAATTGCTAGTTTGTGTGTAAGTTACCTAAGTTAAAGTCAGTAAGCTTCTATTATGATGCGTTTGTACATAATAAAGCTGCTTGAACAGAATCCATGAAGACTCATCTATTGTATCCTGACTAGACGAATGACATGGTGGCAGAAGCGGTGTTACGGAGATTGATATTCAGAGCCACAAGGTGCAGAGATGACAGTGAAGGTAAACTAAGAGAAATGAGCATGAAAAAGAGCCAGAAAAGAACCAAAGGTAATAAAAATTTGTATGAACATCTTATTTTATAAAAAAGATAAAATGGAGCATTACAAGGGTACAAACCACATTATAAAACAAGTGGGAGGCACAAACGGTTTATTAATTAAGCAAAATGTTTAAGATTAAGATATTTGATGAAATGATTATCAGAAAAGCAAAACGAGTATGTTTGAGGCAAAATGGGCATGTTTAAAGTAAAATAAGCACAAGAAAAGTACAATGGGCATGAAAAAAGATCAAACGAGCAAACCAAATATAAAGGGCAAAAAGGGCACATTAAGCATAAGTAAAACAGGATGACTGCATGTTTGTTGGCATAACTATGACTTTGTATTGTATCAAGGGCATAACTAGAGTTATTCTAAGTATCCCAAAGTGTGCAAAAGTGCTTACAGTGTGTGCTTATTACTGTACATGTGTTCTAAAGAGTTTGTGTGTGCAAAGTGCAACTATTTCATGAAGTACAGTCAAAGTATAGCCATTTCAAAAAGTTTCTTGTGCTGGGTGTGTCTGTTCAAAAAGTACCACCATTACAGTGTGTTCTTGCACTGTAAAGAATTATCTAGCAAGGTACCGCCATTTTGGGGAAATTTCAGTGTGCTGTGTACCGTTTATTTGCAAAGTGCAATCACTTCAAAATGTTTCTGAGTCTAAGCTTCTCCTGCCCAGTTCATTTGGATTGTGCAGTTATTTGAAATGTTTCTTACACTGATAAGAGGTGCTTTCTTGCAGTACAGTAATTTCAAGAGCATTACAGTGCCCGAGAAACTTATTTCACAAAGTTCAGTTATTCAGAGGCTTGTTGTGCTATTGGACAAAGTTACAAATACTGGCATAAATTTCTGGCATGTATGTGTGTGTGCTCGTGCATATTTGGACAGTGCAGTGGTAGCGTTGTTGCCTCACAGCAAGAGGTTCTCCAATTTGATTCTTGGCTGGGGTGCCTTCTGTGCGGAGTCTGCATGTCCTGTCTGCGTTCATGTGGGTTTTTCTGGATGCTCCATTTTCCTCTCATGTTATAAAGATGTGAATGGAGCGTTTCTTCCAGGGCCTCTGCTGAAAATTGGCTTTGTTCTAAGTTGGACTTTCCTGGTAAACAAATGTTAAATAAATAAATAAATAAATAAAGATTTGCAAAACCCTTCACTGTTATGTGTTAATATGGCAGATGGATTTCGAAAGCCCTTACCACTTGTATTTGATCAGAATATTGCAGAGAATTAGAGAATATTTGAGCAAGAGTATTATATTTTTATGCAAGCAGCTTATTCAGACAAAGATGCATCAGGGCATTCATTTTGCTAAACCTAGCTGTGTCCGAAGCCATTGAAAGAGAACATTCATTTGTGTATGCACCAGCAATATATGAGGGAGAAGGTGAAAATCATCATGTTGTTGCACAGGCTGAATCAAGGGAAAACCCAAAGTGTTTGAGGTGCAGATTTAGAGAAATGTTTAACCCCCAGACAAATATTACATTAGAAAGGCATTTGTTTTACACAAGAGATCAGAAACCAGGGGAAACTTTTACAGTTTATATTACTGACCTGAGAAACAAAGCTAAAATGTGTCAGTTTGGTGACTTAAAAGATGAGTTAATAAAAGACAGGCTCGTGTGTGGTATTAATAGTGCTACTGTGAGAAAGATTTTGCTTCTTGAGAGTGATGTAACATTGAGTAATAGCATAGAGATTTGTCAAATCCATGAAGTTACAGAAAAACACACAAGTATGGTTGCAAGTGATAGGAGCATGGTTTCAGCAGGCCCCAGAGCAAATGTAGATAGCATGCAACATGTGGCAAACAGAAGTAGGCCTAAGCACATGGCAGCCACAGCCCCTGTGGGTTCACCAGGGATACCACATAGTTTTCCAGCAAGTTCTAAGACTAGTTCAGTTAAAGGAGCATGCTCTGTACAGTACAAGGGTGAATCAGCAAAATGCTCAGTGCAGTACAAACGTGATTCAGCAAAACCCAAATCCAGCTTTATTGTTAACTGTCGCAGTTGTGGAGTCGGTCGAGTCTAAAAAGAGAGAAAATTTGGTCAGCAGTGTCACAAGTGTAAAAAAATGGAACCATTTTCAAAATTTTGCAAATGAAGTAAACCCCACACAGTTATAAAGAAGGGTAACTCTAAAAAGCAAATTGATCAAGTGAACTGCAACTCCACTTTCTATGTAGATGGTGTATCGGTAATTGGTGAAAGAGTTGATGCAGTGAATTTGTTGGCAAAGAGCAAAGTTTTTTGTACTGTCCAGATCAGTGGTAAATCCACGAGCTTAAAGTAGACACTGGTTCAAAGTGTAATGTTATATCAGCAGACACATTTGCTAAAGTGAGAGCTAATGAGCAACTCAGTGTGGGCGGTAGTATGAAACTTGTTGCTTATGGAGGCTCTGTAATGCTTTCATGTTATTTGGCTTAGAACTGTTGCAGCTTGTTATTCTATGTATTTCAAAGATCTGTGCAGTCATTATTGGGTCTCAGAGACAAATTGAGAATGAATCTGCTTTCTTTTACCAAAGAAGTTCATCATATAAGTGCATATCCTAGTTCCAATTTTTCTGAAGCTATTTTCTCAGAGTATGCTAATGTTTTTGATGACAAGTTGAGCAAACTTCCAATTGTGTGTTCTATGAAGTTAGACCCAGAAGTCACTCCCATAGTGAGTCCATTAAGAAAAGTTCCAGTAGCTATGCAGGATAAAGTCAAATCTCAGTTGGATAAAATGGTACAGCAAGGTGTAATTTGTCCAGTTACAGAACCAACTGAATAGGCATCGTCCATGGTAGCAGCTCACAAAAAAGTTTCAGACGAAATCAGAATATGCATTTACCCAAGAGATCTGAACAAAGCATTGAAGAGACCGCATCATCCAATGCATACAGTTGAAGAGGTCGCAGCTCTGATACCGAATGCCACTGTTTTTTCTGTCTTGGATGCAAAAAGTTCATTTTGGCAAGTGATGCTTGATTGCAAATCCTCATTACTGACTACTTTCAGAACCCCATTTGGCAGATACAGACTCCTAAGGATACCATTTGGAATAAATTCTGCAAGTGAAGTCTTCCAATGAAAGATTTCACTTGCCGAATGAAGTCTTCCAGCTTGCAATGGAGCAAATTGTTTCAGGTTACCCTTGTGCCATAAAACTAGATGATTTATTGGTTGTAGGCAATAGTGAAGCAGAGCATGACAGAAATTTAGAGAGTTCTAGACAGAGCACGTGAAGTGAGCTTAAAGCACAGTCCTCTGAAGTGTCAATTCAGTCTACCAGAAGTCACATATGTTGGTCATTTATTTACCAGCACTGGCTTGAGACCAGACCCAACCAAGCAAGCAGCTATTATTGAGATGTCAGCACCAGATAATATTCAAACTCTACAGCATTTTCTAGACATGGTCAACTATTTAGTCAAGTTTATACCGTAATTCAGCAAGTTGACAGCACCTTTAAGAGAGCTGACACACAAAAATGTTACATTGTCTCGGTTGGAACAGCACCAGAAGACATATGAAGATCTTAAGCAGAAATTGCCAACCCACCTATATTAAAATACTATGATGTCAATAAACTAGTCACACTTTCCTGTAATGGTTCAAAATTTGGTCTTAATGCAGTTATTCTTCAAGAAGGCAGACCAGTAGCCTATGCATCTAGAACACTTACCCAAACTAAAATACATTATGCTCAAATTGAGAAAGATCTTTTGGCAATAGTATTTGCATCTTCAAAGTTTCATGATTATATCTATGGTCGAGCTATTCAGATTGAAATTGATCACCAACCTCTAGTTACTATTTTGAAGAAGCCTATGCATTCAGCTCCAATGAGATTACAAAGAATGATGCTCAAATTGCAAAAGTACAACTTCAAAATGGTCTATACAAAAGGTAAACATCTTTATCTGGCTTATACCTTATCCAGATTGCCCAGAAATACAACAGAACAGCTTAACACAGATGATTTTGACTTTGATGTGATGGCAGTGCATAATTTATGTACCAGTAGACTCGATGAGCTGAGAGGTTATACAGAGGCTGATTCAATTTTACAAAAGCTCAGCCACTACATTAATGTTGGATGGCCGTCAAAGCAATCTAATGTACCACCTGAAGTGCAAACCTATTTTCTTTACAGAGTTGAGATGTTGATGGAAGATGGAATTATTTTCAAAGGTCCTAATATTATTGTTCCTGCTTCCTTAAAATATGAATATATCCCAGATTTGGCATCATGGCCACCCAGGTTCCGTATCTACTAAGAGAAGGGTAAGAGAACTAGTATTTTGGCCTTCATTACTGAAATACATTGATAAAGTAATTTCTTCTTGTTCAGTATACAATAGTGCTAACCTGCCTTTGCAAAGAGAACCACTCCAGCTAAATCAAGTTCCTGAACTACTTCAGTCAACAGTAGCCAGTGATATATTCAAGTGGAACAATCAGCATTACTTAGTATTGGCAGACTCTTATTTGAACTGGTTTGAGATTGATCTACTACTTAGTCTGACATCCACTACTGTTATTACTAAGTTGAAACGTCATGTCTCAGACCATGGTAGTCTACACAAAGTTATTTCTGACAGTGGTAGGTTCATAGGTTAGCACTAGGCTATCGGCCCTAGAGCCTATACAAGGCTAGCCAAACAATTCCCCGGATATTTCTTCCCACAATATTTACTTCCCTGGACCCCTGTCTAGCAGGGCAACTGACGTGATCCCCAGGGTGAATTTCCTATCTCCCATCCAATCGTCAAGGCTCCTTTTGAAGAGATCCTAGGAGGCACTCTGCTTAACATGTATGGGCAATCTATTCCAGACTATGGGGAGTCTCTGGTCAGGAACCTATCCCTTCAGCATGTTTTGTTCAATATGATGACAAGGATTAGCTCCCTGGAGCATGTGGCTTGAGGTATTGGGATTTCTTTAAGTGGAGCATGTCCAACAACTCAGGGTTTGACATGGCCTTGTATGTTAAGCAGAGATTGCCTCTGAGTAGACGATATGCCACAGTGTATAGCTGGAGTTTTTTTAGATGGTCAGCATAGGGCATCTGCTTTAGGCTTGTGATTCTTTTAGTGAGGTATTTCTGTGGCCTTTCCAGCTGTTGCAGATGTCTTGTGAGGTACATACCAACTGGGGCGTTGTACTCTATAATGGGTCTAATGAGGGATGAGTACAGTGGGACAATGACCTCCTTTTTTCTGGATGAAAAGCCCTTAGTGATGAGGTGTGCCACATAGAAGGATTTCCTGACTGTTGTGGCGATGTGGTTATCAAAGGTGAGACCACTGTCCACCTGTGTCCCTAAGTCTCTCATCACACTTTCGGTGTTTAGTGTACTGCCACCTATGTGGTAATTCATGGGTACATGTTTTTTCCCAAAGGGAATAACTATATATTTCTTGGCATTAAGCTTGAGCCCATGGCTCTGGCACCAAGCATCTGTTTCTGTAAGGCCCTTTTGTAGAATATCCACATCATTTGGGGATTTAGTAATGGCTCCCAGTTTGCAGTCATCTGCAAACTTTGTTAGCCAGAGTCCCTTAGTGTTGGCCTGTACTTCAAAGAAGTAGATGCCAAACAAGAACGGTCCCAGGACTGAACCCGGAGGTACTATACTTGTCAGTTGTCTAGAGCTGGATTTGAAGTTGGCTACTTTTACAGTCTGGGTTTTGTCAGTAAGCCAGTTGGCAACCCATCGTGTGACATAGGGATTTATGCCCAGCTTAGTAAGTTTATCTATGATTCCAGAGTGGGGGATGGTGTTGAAGGCCTTGGCGAGGTCCAGATAGGCTGTTTGGACCGCCTTACCCTCATCCACAGATCTGGAGACTAATTCAAAGAAGTCAATCAGATTCAGGAGACAAGATCGGCCCTTTACGAACCTAAACTGGGTGGGGCCCAGTGTTTGAAGGTTGTCAATGTCTTTGTTTCTAAGTTCCATAATAATGCGTTCCATGCCCTTGCAGATCAGGCTCGTCAGACTGATGGGACGATAGTTCCCGGGATCCAAGGCGGATCCTCCCTTGTGGAGTGGGATAACTGTAGCTGTGCACCACTTGGTGGGCACGAAACCTGAGGTAAGGCTATGATTAAACATGACACTTCGGTGAGGTGCCAGTTCATTTTGTAGTTCATGTAGTACACAGCTCGGGATGTCATCTGGTCCCATGGATGCTGTATTCTTAGCTTTGGAGAGTGTGGTTTCTACCTGTGTGGCTGTGATTACCAGAATTTGGCAATCTTTTGGTATTGAGATGGGCCCTTTAGGGGTGAGAGGGGGTTGAAGTTGGCACTAAATCAATCTGCCAGGATATTGCCAGTATCCTTGGGATCAGTATATTTAATGCCATTCTGTTGTAGCACAGAGCAGATCTGAGCATTGCCATTTAGATTCTGAACATAGCTATAGAATGCCTTGTGGTTGTCTTTAGAATCTTTGGCAATTTTATTTTCGTAACTAGCTTTGGAGGATTTTATGAGGGATCTTAGCTTCTTACTGAGGCTGGTAAGGGAGTTTTTTGCATCCTGGGATTTTCCTCTTTTCTGCAACAGTTTCTTCCTTCTGTTGTATAGTTTGTTTATGGCAGGGGACCACCAGATTGGTTTCCTTTTTTTGGAGGAGAGCATCTTGGTTCTATTTGGGATGGCACAATTCATGCATGAGTGGATGTGCTCGTACAGTGCTTTAGTGTAGGATTCAGCAGTCTAACTTTCAGCTCCCATCTGCATGGGTGCCATGAAGTTTGTCACTTCTGATTTAAGTAGCATGAAGTTGGTTTTGGAGAAGTGTTTTTTTACAGAGGTTTCCTTACTGGGAGGTGGGATGTGGATATCAAGGGTGATTTGCTTATCGTCAGACCTGACCAATGGGGGTGATCACTGGTGTGGAGCATCTATTTCCCATGTTGGTAATGACCAGGTCTAGGATATTGGAGCCCCTGGTGGGACAATGGATTAGCTGATCCAGGGTGTTGGAATTTATGAATTCCCATAACCGTTGGGAAAAGGTGTTGGTATCCGAGTAGTTTTCCCAGTTAATGGCAGGGCAGATGAAATCACTCATTTAGGGTGTTTGGTTGTATCTTAATATTTTCCAGTATGTTTGGAAAGGCGTAGTGAGAATCTTGAGGCATGGTGGGGGATCTGTAGCAACCTACAATTTGGATTGCAGTCTTACCTAGTGTTAGTTGCACCTGGAGAATTTCAGATGCATTGTGTTGGAAACTAGCCTGGAGGTGTGAATATCCATGGTGAATATGGGCACTCCTCCACTTTTAGTGTTTCGGTCTGGTGGCCAAAAAGTGTGGTAAGAGTTGTAGCCTTTTATTGCAAGGGTGCTCTCTGGAGTCTTGAACCAGGTCTCGGTTACTGCACAGATATCGATGTTCTCCATTTTAAGGAGTGCCTCGAGAGAGTGCATTTTGAGGTTTAGACTTCTAGCATTGAGTAGCATTACCTTCAGATTTTGCATGCTTGTATCTGTTACAGTGATGGTTTTGTCCTTTGAACCTTGCATAAAAAAGGCAGTATAGGGGTGGCAAGAGCTTTAGCCAGTAACGTGAATCCCAGAGGTGACAGGTGCAGACCATCTCTGGAAAAGCATTGTGGTTTATCGATCATGTCTTCCCAGGCAGACAGATACTGGATCCCCTTTTAATGACACCAGAAGCTTAGCCAATTGTTGAAATCAATCATTTTGTCCTTATACTTTGGTATCATTCTGGGTGAATGCAGGATGCTACTCAGGGCTAGGGGCATATGTGCCTGGGCCACATAATCCGAGAGCTGTTCCATGTCTCTTTTCATGTAGTCCAGGGAGGTACATCTCAAGTCATTCACTCCAACATGGACAATGACAGAGTCGTATTTGTACTTGTGGAGTGACTTGAGTGCATGCGTTATGCATCAGATTCTGGCACCTGACAGGCAACTGACTGTAATTTTCTCTTTGCTCAGCCTGGTGAGTGGGACATTAGTGTGCCTGACAATAGAGTCACCTATGACTAAAGTGTTGGGTATGTTGTCTTGCCTTAGGGGCTGTTGTTGGGTGGCACACTGTTGTTGTGAGCTATGTGTCACTTTGGTTGTGACTGGTGCTTATTTGTGTTTCAGCTTCGGAGTTCCTTGTTGCTTGGGCAGGTTAATGTTAAGGGCCTCCACATATGTGGGTTTAGTGTTACTATGCGTGGATGTTGATGGTGTGGGTTTTGAAGGACTATGTGCTGCTTGAGGTGTAGTGCAGGTGTTAACCTTCTCCTCGTGATTGTCTAGCACAATCTTGGCTGGAGAGAGCTTTGCTTCCAGTTTGGCTGTGTAAGTGCATCTCTCACAGGTTGTAGTGTTGGGTGGTAGGAGGAGAAGGTTGTCTGTGTACATGAGGCAGTTGCTGCATTGCCCCAGTATGCCCAGATTCACCAGGGGGACAGGAGAAATCACCAGAAGATGACCCTTGGACATGCCTGTTTAGGTGCTTTTTTTTGTAAAGTACAAGAGCTGTTTTCCCTTACCTTTGCAAGGTACTTTGCAGTTATAGGCTGTTTAATGCCTATGATTAATTTCTCCTTATTAACAAGGAGAGTTGAGTGCTTGTATCAGTTTAAGGCTTCCTAGTGCTTTCCCGCAGGTTCTAGAGCAAGAGGTAGTCACAGGTGTTCAGATTTTAGTGCTCCTACTGAGAAACCGGCTATTTCTAAGGGAAAATTTGTGGAACAGACTTTCTGGCACCTGGAATAGTTTAACCGTAGCCCCGCTGTGCTGCACGATGCAAAAAATGCACAAACATGCGTTTTTAAGCCAGAAAGTTGAAAGGGATAGAAATCAGCCCAAAATGGCTAATAAAATTACAATTTCAGAGCTGGAAACCACTCCTCTAGTGTTAGATAGGCAGTACAATGCTCACCACTCCCACTGGTAAGCAGTAGGACTTTCCTCTACCACAGCAAGGTCTGGATAGCTCTGAACACAGAAAATAAAGTCCTGAAACCAGCAAAGCCTGGGATCTGGACTATACTAGCTAGGAAAGTCGGGAAACGAGCAAACAAGATAGTTTTTTTTTTTTTTTGGTTAAAACAGGCTAAACAATGCAATAATACAGTAAAACACAGAAAAGGCTAACGCACATGAGTGTGTAGCCCTAAACACAAATGCAATTAAAACTCTACAAAATTAGCAATTTAAAACTTTTTGAATGAAGCAAGGCAAGTGCACAACTGAAAAACGATTAAGAAGCAGTAATACAGTAGAATAAGTAGATAGTCTATATATACAGTACTCAGTTTATTAGGCAGTTATTTTGGAAATTTGCAAGAGAATGGGACTTTGTACATGTTACTAGCAGTCCTGAATATCCACAGTCAAATGGACTAGCTAAATGTGCAGTGCAGAGTGCAAAGCAATTACTTGAAAGGTCAAAGAGTGATAATACCGATGTCTTTTTGAATTTACTTAATCTCAGAAACATACCCTGTGATGATACACTTGACTTGCCTGCTCAAAGACTTCTTATTCAGGCAAACCAGAACAATGCTACCTATTAGTTCCAGCTTTTTGAGGCCTGAAGCTGCGAACAACAGAACCATCGAAGCCCAACTATTCAAGAAGCATTCTATCCAGAAGTCCAGTTATGATAAATTGAGGAGCTTTCTTTGTCCATTGAAAGAAGCAGAGACAGTGAAGATACAAGCAAAGAAAGGTTTCGACTTGATTGGTCAAGTTACAGGTATACAGCATGTACCAAGCCAAGATCAGACTTTGTAGAACCTGCATTTGTGGAGTACAGGAGAAATCACAGACATCTTCCTGTACCAAAATTGTTATCGCAGCATTGTTCCTGTGATACAGACTCTAGCTCTCAGAGCAAGTCAGACATTGTTCCCATCCCAGAATGTGTTTTAACCTCTATTTCCATTCCTGAGGATGTTCCAGACATTCCCAAGGCTGAACATTCAGCAGTGGCAGTTGCAGTTGCTAAATCTAATTTTCAGTTTTATGTCACTTGATTTGGTTGTGTTTCGAGACCTACTATGAAATGCACATCGACATGAACATAACTGTATATATGTACCTAGTTCTGTATAACTGCATGACAAATAACTATTTGTATTATTTGCATGCCAAGTAAGATTCATGGCATTTCATGATCTATTTCTCAAAGAGGGAGGATGTAGAACAGAGTGCATGTACTGTATCTTTAAGAAACATATAAAGTACTGAACGTGCACATATAAGTAGCAGGCACGTGCTATACTCAGTGCCATTTTGAAAGTGCAGCCAGAGAGTGAGCATGTAAGAATGAATGTAGCTAGTTTGTATATAAGTTACCTAAGTTAAAGTTAGTAAGGTTCTATTGTGATTTGTTTGTACATAGTAAAGCTGCTTGAACAGAACCCACAAAGACTCATCTATTGTATCCTGACTAGATGAGCATCAGAGGGGTTATCCAAGGACCCAGGATTCTACAGATCTGTAAGCCTCATTTTAAGGCCATGTAAAGACTAATTATGCACATAGTAAATATTGACATAGGAAAGCTTCACACATTGAATCCAACCCAGTTTGTTTTTTTTTTTTTTCCAGGACTGGTCATGTCGGCTCAGCCTGATGGACTTCTTCAAGAATGTCACCAAAGCAATATATGAAGGCAAAACAGTGTATACTGCCCACCTCACCCTCATGAAAGCATTTAGCACAATAACCCATTCAGGCATTGTAGACAAGCACATGTAATTAGGTAGAAACCACTGTGTCACCCACTGGATAGCCAGCTGGCTAACATGTAGGACACAAAATGTCAAGATACACAAAGGCTTCCTCCACAAAAAGGCCAGTCTTCCTCAAGTCCTCTTTTGTTGGTGGGTCTTATTGCAAGGTACTTTGCAGTTATAGGCTGTTTAATGCCTATGATTAATTTCTCCTTATTAACAAGGAGAGTTGAGTGCTTGTATCAGTTTAAGGCTTCCTAGTGCTTTCCCGCAGGTTCTAGAGCAAGTGGTAGTCACAGGGGTTCAGATTTTAGTGCTCCTACTGAGAAACCGGCTATTTCTAAGGGAAAATTTGAGGAACAGACTTTCTGGCACCTGGAATAGTTTAACCGTAGCCCCGCTGTGCTGCACGATGCAAAAAATGCACAAACATGCGTTTTTAAGCCAGAAAGTTGAAAGGGATAGAAATCAGCCCAAAATGGCTAATAAAATTACAATTTCAGAGCTGGAAACCACTCCTCTAGTGTTAGATAGGCAGTACAATGCTCACCACTCCCACTGGTAAGCAGTAGGACTTTCCTCTACCACAGCAAGGTCTGGATAGCTCTGAACACAGAAAATAAAGTCCTGAAACCAGCAAAGCATGGGATCTGGACTATACTGGCTAGGAAAGACGGGAAACGAGCAAACAAGATAGTTTTTTTTTTTGGTTGAAACAGGCTAAACAATGCAATAATACACTAAAACACAGAAAAGGCTAACGCACTTGAGTGTGTAGCCCTAAACACAAATGCAATTAAAACTCTACAAAATTAGCAATTTAAAACTTTTTGAATGAAGCAAGGCAAGTGCACAACTGAAAAACGATTAAGAAGCAGTAATACAGTAGAATAAGTAGATAGTCTACATATATAGAAAGTCTATATATACAGTACTCAGTTTATTAGGCAGTTATTTTGGAAATTTGCAAGAGAATGGGACTTTGTACATGTTACTAGCAGTCCTGAATATCCACAGTCAAATGGACTAGCTAAATGTGCAGTGCAGAGTGCAAAGCAATTACTTGAAAGGTCAAAGAGTGATAATACCGATGTCTTTTTGAATTTACTTAATCTCAGAAACATACCCTGTGATGATACACTTGACTTGCCTGCTCAAAGACTTCTTATTCAGGCAAACCAGAACAATGCTACCTATTAGTTCCAGCTTTTTGAGGCCTGAAGCTGCGAACAACAGAACCATCAAGCCCAACTATTCAAGAAGCATTCTATCCAGAAGTCCAGTTATGATAAATTGAGGAGCTTTCTTTGTCCATTGAAAGAAGCAGAGACAGTGAAGATACAAGCAAAGACAGGTTTCGACTTGATTGGTCAAGTTACAGGTATACAGCATGTACCAAGCCAAGATCAGACTTTGTAGAACCTGCATTTGTGGAGTATAGGAGAAATCACAGACATCTTCCTGTACCAAAATTGTTATCGCAGCATTGTTCCTGTGATACAGACTCTAGCTCTCAGAGCAAGTCAGACATTGTTCCCATCCCAGAATGTGTTTTAACCTCTATTTCCATTCCTGAGGAAGTTCCAGACATTCCCAAGGCTGAACATTCAGCAGTGGCAGTTGAAGTTGCTAAATCTAATTTTCAGTTTTATGTCACTTGATTTGGTTGTGTTTCGAGACCTACTATGAAATGCACATCGATATGAACATAACTGTATATATGTACCTAGTTCTGTATAACTGCATGACAAATAACTATTTGTATTATTTGCATGCCAAGTAAGATTCATGGCATTTCATGATCTATTTCTCAAAGAGGGAGGATGTAGAACAGAGTGCATATACTGTATATTTAAGAAACATATCAAGTACTGAACGTGCACATATAAGTAGCAGGCACGTGCTATACTCAGTGCCATTTTGAAAGTGTAGCCAGAGAGTGAGCATGTAGGAATGAATGTAGCTAGTTTGTATATAAGTTACCTAAGTTAAAGTTAGTAAGGTTCTATTGCGATGTGTTTGTACATAGTAAAGCTGCTTGAACAGAACCCACAAAGACTCATCTATTGTATCCTGACTAGACGAGCATCAGAGGGGTTATCCAAGGACCCAGGATTCTACAGATCTGTAAGCCTCATTTTAAGGCCATGTAAAGACTAATTATGCACATAGTAAATATTGACATAGGAAAGCTTCACACATTGAATCCAACCCAGTTTGTTTTGTTTTTTTTCGAGGACTGGTCATGTCGGCTCAGCCTGATGGACTTCTTCAAGAATGTCACCAAAGCAATATATGAAGGCAAAACAGTGTATACTGCCCACCTCACCCTCATGAAAGCATTTAGCACAATAACCCATTCAGGCATTGTAGACAAGCACATGTAATTAGGTAGAAACCACTGTGTCACCCACTGGATAGCCAGCTGGCTAACATGTAGGACACAAAATGTCAAGATACACAAAGGCTTCCTCCACAAAAAGGCCAGTCTTCCTCAAGTCCTCTATTGTTGGTGGGTCTTATTGCAGAGAAAGTATTTGACACAGGAAGCTGGGATTTTATGAGTAGGTCATTGGAAGTATTTGCATTCCTTGATGCAGTAATAAGGTTAAATAGAAGGATATATGAAGGATTGGAGGCAAGAATTAAAATGGGAGGGTTCCTCTCACATAAGCTATGTTTGAATAGTGGAACCAGCTAGGGGTGTCCTCTTTCCCCTTTGTTATTTGGGTTATATTTATAGCCACTGGCAAAGAAAATAAGGGTTCAGAAATACAAGGATATAATCAGTATGGTACTCTAGAAAAGTTGGCTTTATTTGCAGATAGTATTATTTTGTACCTGATAAATCCAAAAAAGGACATCTCACTGTTGTGGAATATTTTTAGAGAGCTTAAGGTCTTTTCGGGATATAAAATTAATAATAAAATTAAGGCTATAGCCATAAATTATATACCTACACATGGATTGGTTCAGCAATACCCATATTTCTGGGGACATGATAAAATGAACTATTTAGGAGTATGGATTAAAAAGACTTCTGTTGTGGCAAGTAAGGATATATGGGAAGAGACTAAAAGGATAATTGGAAAAATTGAGAAACTGGAAACTCTTATTTATGGATGTGGAATGTAAGATACAAGCAGTGGAAATGTTTTTAGTCCCTTTAGTCTTGTATATGGGCGATGCATACTTTTATTGACTTGAGGAGAAGTTGTGGACAATAATTAATAAATTGAAGGAATTTATCTGGGAGGGAAAGAAGGTAAGAGTTAAGTGGGATAAGTTGATCCTTCCAGTAATGCAAAGTGGTTTAGGTTTACCTGATTTGAAGGAATATTTTAGAGGTTCGCAGTTAAGGTTCATATACATAACACAAGCAGAAGGTTATAATTCAAAGTACAAAGGGATGACGATTAAGAAAGGGGGAAGTTCAAGAAATAGAGGAAGTGGGATTTTGCATGCAGATCCCTTAGAAGAAGAACAGCCATACAGAATATTATATTCATAATGTAGCATGGCGCAGTGGTAGCATTGTCGCCTCACAGCGAGAGGTTCTCTGGTTCAGTTCCTGGCTATACTGCCTTCTGTGTGGAGTTTGCATGCCCTCCTTGCATTCTTATGGGTTTCCTCTGGGTGCTCCGGTTTCCTCCCAAGTTATAAAGACATGCTTCTGGAGCATTTCTCCCTGGGCCTCAGCTGAAAATTGGCTTTGTTCCAAGTCAGACTTTCCCGATAAGCAAATGTTAAATAAATAAATGAATAGCATAAAATATTCTAAGAACTAAGCCAGAGAATTGAGAAAAGAGATTTTGGCAGTAGGGATGACTGCAAGTACAGGTACAGAAAATAGGCAAAAGAGGACTGGAATTTACTGGAGAAATCTGGCAAAGGAACCAATATAAATATTGCATGATAACTATAAGAATCAATCAAAGATGGTTAGAAAGTATTGGACTGGGAAGAGAGACTGGAAAAGCAATTTACAAGAAAACAACGGAAAGGTGTATGCATGGCTCCCAAGTATGCAACCAAGTCCAGAATGTTTAGGATCTTTGCTTGGTAGTGTTTGCATAGTTTTTTTTATATCTCAGTCAGACTTCAAAGAATTTTTCCTTCATTATATAGCAAATATTGGAGATGTGAGGGAGATGCAAGAGGTAACTATAAACATATGTGTAATGAGTTGGCAAATTCCCTACAGAGTACTATATCATAAATATTTGGTAAGCAAATGGCTGTAAGTGAGGAAATGATTCTTCTGAGCTGGGATACAATATCTGAATTGCCTCGAGATAGTAAGGTCTTGCTAAGTATAATTCTGTTGGCCAGCAAAAAGCAATTACTGAAAAATGGAAATCTAAGTCTACATAAACTTTATTTGAAGTATTGAATATTATAAAAGAGATAAAAGAACTGGAAGAGGGAACTTTAGAAAAGGGAAGGATGAAAATTACTTAGAAGTAAATGGAAATTATGGGAACAATGCATGCAGGAAGAGTGAGGTTTAAAGGAAGGCAGGACTACAGTCATTTTTTGTAATGTTAGACTGTAATAGCTAAGAAAATATATGTGATATATATTGTATCTAAATGGAAAATTTTAAAATGGTGTGTTTTCTGTTAATGAATGTTTGTCGGTGTCTTAAATGATAATTTAATAAAGGTGTTTAAAAAAAACAAAGATCTTGACACCTCATGGCAGGAGGGACAAAGTGGTTCATTTGCTGAATAATCAGATATAGAATTCACTTAAGTCTGCAAGTATACCTTAATGGTTTCACTTAAGATCAGTAATGAATATGAGTGCATCACCTCACCCCTTCAGTATAGTGAAAAATAACCCTGTATTGGATTTATTGGCATATGCATTTTTTTGAATAATAAACAAAAATATGAAACAATTTAATATGTATACTTTTTATGCACATAAGTCTCTGAAATTAATGGTTTATTAATATGTTCTTTGGTGTGGTACTCTGTAAAATATGCCAGTACACAAAACAATATTCCAGTATGGACATAAGTATTTTTTTTTTTCTTTTTATACTTCCTCATGTATATTTCTTTTCTTATTTATACCCTTGGTAACACATTCTTGAGAGACCCTGTTTTTTTTTCTTAACTGTAGTTTGAAACCTAGCTTGGAAGTGTTCACCTAAAAGGTGAACATCAGTGCCTGCACAGAACAGCAAACTGTATTCTACATGGTAACTTTCTTGAATCTACTCCACAAGCTTTATTGTGTTCTTACAATGGTTATATACATCTCCTTTCTTTTTGCATATTGGACATGAGTTGTGCACAGCTTTGTCTTCTAGCTGCAAAAAACAGCTTCTTGTACCTTCTTTTCACCTTTTGGGCAAATTATTTTTAAGCCTTTAGTTACTCACATCTAACCTAGCCATTTTAATGTTGAATTGAAGGACAACATCTGGTTTGAGTTCCAGAATACTATCATCTCTTGCTTCACACAACACCATTACCCTGTCCCCCCAATATGGTGATTTGCATATATACAGTTTGTTTTGGTTTGAGCCTGCCATACCACATTGTAACTCACATGTCTGGCCAGCCTGCAGCTACAAATGAAATGCTTTCGCCAGCATTTAAGCTTGATTCACTGAGGAGACATGCTTGACCTAGATAGCTTTACAGTCTCACAAAACTCTGCAGTTGCAGAGCTAGAAAAAAATCAGGGCTTCATCAAAAGTGATTTTGCTATATACCACAGGTTTAAATAATCCATTTAGTATTCAGCATCTGATAAAATATTACATAGGTTTAAAGTGCGGTTACCCACTAAGATACAAAATAAAATTTCAATGGTTTGTACTGCAAATAAAACACTTCTTAAGTTAATTATAGAAGTGACATTTGATAGAAAAATATTTTTGTTGTCAGATAAATAGTTAACAAGCTATCATTCCAAAGAGCTTAGTAAAAATAGGAAAATTTAAAAAAACACACATAATGCAGTAGAACTCCTACATTTGTTGGTTCATAATTTGGCAGTGCATAATTTTAGCACCTTATTAATAGATAAGGTGTCATTTAACATAGAAACTCGGCCTACATTAAGCTGCAACTGCCAAATCAATTCTCTGTACTCTAATGTTAGTTACCATGGGCCATCCTGGGTAGGCAGGGAATGTGTTCGAGAACAACAAATAAAAACTTAATTTACTGTTTACACTGGAAAGTGTGTCTAAATAGTCAGTATTGTTATTTTTTATTTTCTTTATCATAATTATGTTCATCATACCTCTCAACTGTATAGATGTTTGCCTCAGATTCTTGGTCTGTTCCTCATAAATTTTGTGTTTTATTGGCAAATCAGTGAGGACTAAAGTCACTAAATAATAACATACATTTGAATTTCAGACTTCATATCTTTCAGAAAAGGCATGTTAACATAGATCATGTTATTCCAGCCACTTTCTGAGTTTGTAAGAGCAATATTTAAAATCTGTCCCTATTTTTGGGCCTTTGTCCCCCATTATTTTAGGGTTTGTCCAGATTTCTTGCACTAAGAGGTTGAGCTGTATGGTGTTCATAAATATACTTACGTGTTGTTCTCTCTGTCTTACCTGCATAAAAATATTGACAGTAGTCTGTACCCAGGTGCTTACCCATGAACTAGTATAAACAACTGAATTTTTGTTTAGTTTTTAACCCAGCGGGTAAGTGCACTTTAAATCTAGGTGATGTTTTAGTCATGTGACTAGTAAATGGGTTATTTAAATCTGTGATATTTTGTAAAATAATTTCTTATGATGATCTGATTTTTTTTTCAGATGAAAGAGCTTAACCCTAATAAACCTCTTTATTTGTTTCTCTACATTGTGGAATTCTTGAGCGTCGGATCGTGTGTCTTGTAGTGCTAGTGTATTTTGTTTTAGTTCTTGATTTATTACTTTATGACACAAACAGCAATTCATGTTCTGCTGCTTCTCAATTGTTTTGTTAGACTAATCCCACCAATATTTACAGTATAGCATGCAGTAATGAGGATGTTGGCGTCCCTACTACCAAACACATGGATGTTGTAGTTACCCCACTAGGGAATTTTTTCTTTAATTCATAACTTCTGTACCAAAAAAAGCCTTCTTTGTCACTGAAAAATAATGCTGTTTTTATAAGCTCCATTTTCTATACAAAGAAACTCTATTTTAATAGAATGACAGTGGTAGCAGTATCTCTGTTTCAGTTTTTTTCAGAGAGAGTAATTCCTGATATCATTTTTTTGCACTTTTGGAACTGCATGCAAAAATGGATGCTTTGCTTTTCCCAAAAGATCGAAAGGCATGCTCACACTCAGTAAATAGATATGACTGACTATTATTTACCATTTTCATGGAGTTCTGTGATAAAATGTAGTCTTATACACAAGCCCTAAGAGACACATATGCGCGCTCACGCATACACACATCCACACTAATAGACAGAGCTGACCGATATTGTAAGCAACATCTTTACAGAATGCTTTCATGGAAGTATTTAGTTACCACTCCTCCATCTTCAGGATACTGTCCCTTTGTAGATGATATTTTTTGTCACACTTCTGGTACTACCTATACAAAAGCTTTAAGATAACGTGTTTGTGAGCAATCTCACTATATTTTCCTGACTGATCTAAAGAATTAATATTCCCTGGTTAGTTACTAATGCAAGGCAAGATGAAGTGGGCAAGTGATCATTCTATGTCAGGTTTCTAAAACAGACTGCTCTGAGAATTCTATGTCATCTAATATTAAAACATCATTTCAGTGCTGGATTGTAGAATGACATCACATGCATCTGACTTCTGGTTCCCATACTACTCACCCTTACTAGAAACTGAACCAGAATCTCGCACATATGTGTTACCATGCACACAGATAAAGCTTTGCTAAGATGTGTTATAACATCAGAAAGCCATAAAACCATTTCAGCACTTCTACCATTCATGGGTAGCAATTAGTTCACTGCTAAGGACAATATATCAGGATTCCTAGTCTTTGTTTTCCCAGACATTTCATCTCTAGCTGCAATCAGAACTCTAAGATACAGTCATTATGGCCTAAACCAGGTCATTTAATTTCAGATTATTTTTCATAGTAGATGTACTGTGATTAACATCTTCTCTTCCAGTGTCCTCTGTTACAATATTAATTTCAACAGTTACAATACAGTCTGACATACAGGTGTATTTTATTTTCTGTCCAGCCAGACCCACTGTTGGTACATTTTTTTAACACAAGCAACTTTACAAATAAATTTTCAACACAAGCACCTGTACAAGTCAGTTTGATATACAAGTGACATATAATTATTTACAAATTTCCAGCTAGCTATGCTGGCATATGCTGCACATCATTGCCCTACTTCAGCTGGCATAGCTGGCAGTACTCACATTGTCACACTTTCTACTAGTCTTCATTGAACATTGCAGTGAAGCACTTCAGCTCCTACTAAAATAGAGGGAAAGTAATCCTAAAAATGTTTTTGTTGGTCATCTGAAACTGCTGATTCACAAGCCCTCAAATGGACTCCCACATATAACTACTAATAATAATACTGAATGACTACTAACTATACTTTTTCACAGAACACTGCAGTAAGGCTGATCGGTACTCCCACCCCAAACATCAGACGCCACTCTTGGTCAATGATTAGGAGCAATCAGACCTCATTCCCCACTTCAGGGAGCTCATATAAATTGTTAGGGAAATTTACTCCTTTTTTATCTGCAGGATCCCTCCAACAAACACCCTATAAGCCCCTTCCTTCATTTCTGTTTTTGACATACAAATCTGCAGACTTTCCTTGTATTTTTTTTTTATTTAATGTTTTTCCAGCTTTTCCTGCTTATGGGTCGCCACAATGGAACTCCGGTCTGCAAATGATTGGCAGTAGATTTTTTATGGTGCTGAGTTGCCAGCCCGATGCCCAACCTTCAGCGAAGGCATGCCCATTCACGCATGTCTTTCAGAGGCCACAAGACCACGGGGAAGACATGCAGACTCCACACAGAAGGCACTCCAGCCGAGAATCAAACAGGAGAACCTCTTGCTATGAGGCAACAACGCTACTGCTGT
Organism: Protopterus annectens; assembly: GCF_019279795.1. Lineage (NCBI taxonomy): Eukaryota > Metazoa > Chordata > Ceratodontiformes > Protopteridae > Protopterus > Protopterus annectens. Next base: position 1,809,318,981 of record NC_056726.1, on the reverse strand, counting down.
ACCACCGCGGCTGTATTTAATATTTAAATTGCAACTCATGCCCTAAATATGAGCAGTCCCTTCTTAAATACAATGATTTTCACACAGATATATCTGGTCAGAGTCACTGATTCTAATTGGAGAAAATGATGTTTGTGTCAAATGTGAGTCTGCTGCAAAATTGCTTTGAGAACTTGCCATCTCACCTCCAGTTTTCATATATTCTTCTCCATGTCTTAAAAGTATATGATTTCATTTGTAGTTAAATTACTAACAAAACTACATCCATTGAAACTGTGGCATTGGCCTGATCTTTATCTCAAAGTTTTTAAATGATCTTGAAATTAAAATATATCCAAAACGGAGTTATTTTGGCACCAGCAGTTTTGGAAAATTCCATGTTTGCTAGGATAAATTTATACCAGTCATTAAAGGGTTAAAGTGGTGATTGGTGCTCCACGAAGAATTAGAGGCAAATGTAACAGTTGGCATTGGGCACTTAGTTATTGTCATTGACTTTGATTACCTAAAGATGTGTGATAGAATAACTCCATCTCAGCTAGCATAATGCTTGAATGATATTAGTTTGTCAGATGAAGTAATATCCCAAATCACTAATTATTTAAGCTCACATGCTGAAGCTAATTCTTGGCAGGAAGCCTTTTGCCCCTCCATCACTGGTGATAACCAGATTCCCTCATGGCTGTATATTGTGGTCACTACTTTTCTCATTAGTTATCAATGTCATGGTAAGGTGCACTGGTGAACATCATATTAATACAATAAGTAGATGATTCTACCTGTCTTAGTGATAAATCATGATGCCCACACATTCAGCTAATATATAAAAGGCTTTGAAACACTCGGTAAGTGGCTGATAAGCCATGAACTGTTTTTAAATAAGGAAAAAATAAAAACAAGCAACTTGAGTAAGGACAACTGCAAATGTACTGACCCACGGTGATTTTTTATTCAGTGAAGTAATAACCAGCTGGAATTATTAAGATTTATTCATTGATCACAAGCTACATTTTTAGGAATATGTAGACTGTGTTGTATAAAGGTGAATGATAAAGTAAGAGTTTTTGTTACATCAAAAAACACAATACCAAAAATTGAAAATAGGTGACAAAATTACCCTTCTTCTAAAAATCTATTTTGGGTCTGTAATTTTCAGTTCTGTCATTTTCACTGGCCTGTCTGTGGCTGTTTTCACTAAACTGGAAATAATTTATAATAGAATAAGTACATAATAAAATCAGCAAGAAAAGGAGAGTGGTATTGCTGGAACTGAATTCATCCTCAAGTCTTGGTGAGTACCTTCTCATGGTGAACCTTGTTTTCACAAAATCTTACCAAGACGATGATGCTATATAGGCTGTATTTTATAGAGGATATATAATGGAGAGAGGTATGTTAAAAAATAAAAGGACAGCTGGGTGCAGGAGTCCCAGGTTAAAAAAGTGCCCATTCCTGGTATATGGACCAGTGCAGGGACTGGAAAAAATGACAAGTGTAGAATTCTCAAGACACGGAACTATTCCTACAGTGAGATTAGGCCAGGCTCGGGGGGGGGGGATGGCCCCCTTGTTGTAGAAGGAAGTAATAGTCCACAAAAACTGGCAGGCCAAAAAAGAGCCATAAAGATGATGGAGTGCACCATTTGGCATAAGAAAGAACATACGTATTGTTACTATTATGCAAGAAGCTCAGAAATTCCAAATAGAAGATACTCAAAAAGACTGAGAGAGAAATTAGAGGAAAGAAAAATACTTGCACATGAAAAACAGTCAAAAGCTTCAAATGCAAATTTATGTTCATTAATACAACAGATCCATGAAAAACATTATATAAATAAAGAAACTATGGGCCACCTGGAAAAATAAGCAACAGAGAAGGTGTGAAAATATAAAAAACAAAAGCTAGGGATTTTTGAAAGGTATAAAAAGGAACAACATGAGAAAGAAATAGAGATCTCATATGGTGCAATATTTATGCAAAGGAGAAATTCAAACTAATCAATGCAATACAAGCAGTTCCAAAGATATTTAGAGAGAAATACAGGTAAAGTCACTCAGATATGGAAAAGTTCACAATAAAAAAATAAGATCACAAAGGGTGAATGTAGAATAGAAGATTAGTAAAGTAGAAGTTAAGTAGAAGCATCCACAGAACTATCCAACTATAGACCTATAGCCATACTATCACCACTTGCCAAAATTATGGAAAAGTGCATGCACAACCAACTAATGCTCTATCTAACCCAAAATAAACTACTCACAGACTCTCAACATGGGTTCAGACCCCATCATAGTACAACCACTGCCCTCCTCTCTTTTACTGAAAACATTAATCTTAACCGGAATAATAAAAAAATATCCTCCGCTCTCTTCCTGGACCTATCGAAAGCCTTCGATATGGTAAACCATCAGTTACTTCTATATACTTTAAAAACCCTGTATCTAGATACTCCAGCCCTTGACTGGTTTCAAGCTTACCTCACTGGGAGACAACAAGCAGTAATGTGGCAAAACAAGCTCTCCTGCCTACTACCAAATACCATAGGAGTTCCTCAAGGTTCCATATTAGGACCTCTCCTCTTTTCAGTCTTCATAAACGACATCCAAACAGTCATCCCTTAAGCCACCTGCATTCAATATGCAGATGACTCGACTATAATATGTTCCAATGCCTCTCTTGCAAATCTACTAACTACCACCCAACATAGCTTCACCAAAGTCGAAAACTGGCTTGCCAACCATCTCCTGATCTTAAATCCAAACAAAACCAAGTTACTTCTCTTCTACCCAACCAATAGATCTCCGACTGAAAACTTCACTATAAAATCCAATAATGGGACCATCATCTCCCCAGACACCTATACAAAGCTATTAGGAGTAAACATTGACAATAAACTCAGATTTGATATACATATCAACCAAGCCATTAAGTCAGTCAACAAGAAACTTGGGACCCTGTATAGAATTAAAGCCTTCCTTACCCCGAATGCCAGGACAGCCACAGCCCATTCACACCTTCTCTCTACCCTACTATATGCCTCTCCTGTCCTCACTCACCTTAACAAATCTGATCTGGCCAAGCTCTCATCCTGCTATAATCACATTGCCAGGTTCGTTACAGGCCTACCCTACAGAACACACCACTGTACTAACCTGAAAAAGCTTGGATGGATAGAATTCCCACACCTTCTTCACCAGTCCCAACTCATAGAGGCCTTCAAAATCCTTAAACAACCTGAGAATACCCCAGTACTAAAAAACTTAATGACTCCCTACTCCAATCTAAGCTGCCTTCACTCAGTAAACAGACTCTTTGTCCAAACAACTAAATCTCTCAACCTAGGTGGTGACGCGCTATTTGCCAACACCACTGGTAAAATATGGAACTCTCTCCCAAATAACATCACGCTTGCAACTTCTCTAAGTCAATTCAAAAATAGTCTAAAACTCCACTTCAAGTCACACTGGCTATGTCCTTGCACAAACCCAGACTAGCTCTGTGCCATTAACTAAAACATAAACAACTAGCTAAGATGATAAGTACTTTGTATACTGTGATAAAAAAATATGTATCCTGTCTAACTCTATGTCATTATACTGCCTACCGTCCTTGCTAATATGTTATTAATGTTACATTTGTAGTAATCTCAGAAATAGTAATGGCAGTCTTGTACTTGTATGTAAATAGCCTATGTTTTTGTTAAGTTCTTTCAGCTCATTTACTGTACCTAATTATCAATGTAACTCTGTTGGAGCTTTTCTCCCTGGGCCTCCGCTGAAAAAGGACATGTATCCAGTCGGACCATCCCGGTTAACAAATGTAAAATAAATAAATAAATAATAAGCTGAAGTTATGGAATACCGTGAAGAAAAGGATTTAATGTAGAAAGTTATGTCACAGCATGATGGAATAATAAGTCCCCAAATTAAGGAAAACAGGTGGAGTGGGAGACATTGGAAGATGAAATATAGACTTGGGAAAGAAAATGATTTAATATGGTGCAATATTTATGTAAAAGCAAAAGGAAATGTAATCAATACAAATAAAGCAGTATGAAAGATATTTGAAGAGAAATACAGGCAAAGGCATGTGGATATGGAAAATTTCACAATACAAAAAATAAGAAAACAAAGGGGAGAAAGTAGAAAAGATGATTAGTAATGGAGGTTAAAAAAGTAGAAAGTGAAGTTGTGAATTACCTGCAAAGTGAAAGATTTAGTGTAGAAAATCCAGCTCAGGTAATGTCACTGCATGATAGGACAATGAGTGCCCAAATTTGTGAGAAACAGGTGGAATGGAAAGCATATGATCAATTGCCATGTGAAAAGACACTCTGGAGCCTTTAGTAAAAAAAAAACAGAACAAAAGTTCAGTTAGAATTGCACAGCAAGGGAGGGAACAGGAAACAGTGGCAACTCTTAACAAAAAGTGCTAGAGAATCATCAGATAACCTATGTAGAAGGTTCTATAGGAATGAGAAGTGTACTAATTGGTTCTCTGACTGTGTAGCTGATGCTTGGAACAGACTACCAAATTACATTAAAGCAAGTACTAGTTTAGATCTTTTTAAGAACAGCCTGGATACTTATTATGGGAACAAGTGTTTTGGTATATTGGCAAGCTTGAAGGACATTCATGCCCTTGCTTGAAATATTTGTATGTATGCATGTGTGTATGTAACTCTGACACAGTCAATGTTGTGGAGTGATAGGCCAGTGAAAGAGCAACAGATGATGCAGCTGAAGAGAATGTGCCAGAAGAAGGCAGTCTGGAACTTGCAGGACTACCTAACCAAGCACTAGGTTATTTCGTAGTACTTACCATGTAGGAGATACTTTATTTTTGCCAGCGCTAGTAGTTGTGGTACTAATAGCTGTGTATTAAAGTAATATCGGAGGGTAAGCTCAGTGCTTCATGCACTACATATTGTTTTGATTTAGGTATTCTATTATTAACATACTGTTTCACATAATTACTGGTCTACTGCCTGTTAGTATCATACTTTATGCATGTGTACACACACGCACACATACATATCTATATAAATACATATATGTTTGGATACCATTTCTTTGGTTGTGACATGCATTAATCATGTTGATTTGGTTGTGACATGCATTAATCGTGTGCTGGTATTTTCAGTAGTTTATGTCAGTGGTGTAAGTGGTCAAATTATATGTTGCAGTTAAGCTGAAGTACTTTTATTGTCATAGAATTTTAGGAGTTTTCCTCTTTCTCCGTAGTTATGCAGCTGTGGAGTTAGTATATTTAATTTCCAGGTGTATGTGACAGGTGAAGCCACCATTTAAAAGCAAAATGTTGAGTAGTTCATGGTGATTGCAAATTTAACACATTTGTTTATATTTGTGATCACTTGGTTTAGATGTTTTTTTTAGTTTAACTAATAGTAAATGCTAATGAAATATTTCTAAGTGTCTTCTGTCAATGAAAGTTCATCAGTGATTAAAATAAATAGAATGTGTGTGTGTGTGCCCGCCCATACGCATGCATGCACACATAAATAGGCAAAGAAAATTTAAAACTCCGATTGCTGAGTACCTGTGCATCAGATTTCTCCTATGTATGGAAGTAAAAAGCTAGTGTAGGCCACCTTGATCTCACATTTACTCATAGATCCTTGCTTCCTCACTGACTTCAAAATCCAACAAACTGCCTATATCTTGAAACATCATTTAGCTGGAAAAAATTGTCAAGCTGTGAAAAAATTAAAACTGGTAAATCAGTAAAAAAATTAGTACTAGTAATACTCATCTCTAACTCAAATGCATGACTAATCCTGCATAACAAAAAAAATAGAACTAAACAGGAAACTGTTAGGGTTACCACCTGTCCTACTTTGGGAGGGACAGTCCTTCTTTGGGCAGTTGTGTCCTGCATAAAAAAAAACTAAAAAATGACAAATGTCCTGAGATTTTAGGACAAAAATATTTCTTCATTGTTTTTAATAGTTATATAAAACAGTTATTTTTCATTTGAAGCATTTAAATGTTACAAGAAATAGCATAAGCAACTCAAATGCTACAAGGAAAAAGCATTTATTTTGGCATAAAACTCTGTTCTTTGCACTGGTTGTTGGTTTGTTTTGCCCTGCAAAATCTCGTTTCTACAAAAAATGTCCCACTTTGGGCATTTGAAAAGGTGGCAATCCTAGATACTGTACTGCGGCACAATTTAACCACATTTTATAGTGATAAAAGCACTAAAAACTCAAATGTAAAAATTTTAAAATATAACTTCAGAACTAAAAAAATGAAGGAAGGAAGTCAAAGCATAAACTCCACAAACAGAAAATGAAGTTTAGGAAAGGGCAGGAAGTGAATAAGATGGTAAAAAAGCAGACACCATAGACAAGTGGAGTCCTCAGGTTTTTGGCATTTACTTCTCGGAAGTCAAGGCCAGTCAGTGGTCTCTGGCTGACTAAATTTGTAGATTATTGCAAATTAGGAGCTGTCATTGAATCACACACTGACAGAAATGTTCTCCAGGAGGAGCTGATGTAGATGAACAACTGGTGTCAGAGCCATGGACTAAAACTATATGCCAAGAAATGCATAATAGTATCCTTTGGGAAGCCATCCATCCCAGGTAACTATCTTATTGACAGCACACCCCTTAGAGTTGACCCAGTAGTCAGGGACTTAGGGGCACACATAGATAGCAATCTAGCCTTTGATCATCACATGTCTACAGTGGTGAGGATATCATTCCATGTTCTGCAACTTATAAACAAGTATATGGCATCAAGTCCAAGGAAGTCATTATTCCAATGTATTTAGCATTCATCAGACCTATCATTGAGTACAATAGCTCCTTTCGTATGTGCCTAACCAGGCATATCTAACAACTGGAACATCCACAGAGGTTCCTCACTAAAAGAATACAGGACGTAAGTAATATGTTCTATGCAGACCACCTCAATGCCTTAGCCCTGTATTTTGTCTCCTACAGGCTTTTGAGGGGAGATCTATGCCTAGCATATAGGGCATTGTCAGGCCCCACTCTGATGGACCTCCTGCATATCCACAAAACAAACAGTACCAGAATTACCTGTTCTGAAGACATAAACTTTGCCTGTGATATAAATAGGACCTGCTGGAGAGATAGGTATGTATCCCAGAGACTACCCCATCTATGGAATAGGCTCCCCACTCATGTGAAACAGAGTTCTCCCTAGCCCAATTCAAGTGCAACTTGGACAATTGGATGGGAAACCGGAAATTCATCCCTGGTTTGGCACCTATGTCTCTAATGCAAACAGGTAACCTGTAAATTTTTAATTTCCCAGCCCCATGCTTACACTTATCAAGGGTATCAGAACTTGTCAGAGATTTGGGATGCATGGCTAGGCTTAAAAAAGCCCTTGTGGTCATTAACAAAAAAAAAAAAAGACAGACTCACCAAATACTGCAGAAGATTTAATAGCGTTCTGGTACTTCAGCTAAATGCCTTCAGAGGAATATTTTTTAAAACATCATGCAGTCTTTTTATACAAATCTTCAACTGAATAATTAATAAACAATTTACCAATTAAATGGCCCATAAAGAGCCATAGCCATCCATACAAAAAATAAAACCCTGCAAAACCGCAACTTCAAACATTCAAGTTAATATCCAAGTTTAATCCCCTTGGTGTACATGTTCTATAATTTAATATAAATCTGCTTTCCAATTCTAATAACTTATGTGCAAAATTACCCCCACCCATTGTTAATGGTTTAGCTAACACACTAAAAAATAAACTTCCATCATTTGTTGATTTTACCTTGTGGTGGTTAGCCTAGTAAAAACCTATGAACCATAAGAACAGAAAGCAGTTCTCTTAGCCAGAAGTCAAATTACACATAGACACACACACCATTCTTTGACCTGTGAGGTAAAGCATGGATACAAAATAATACATATTAAAACAGAATCTAAACACAGACAAAGTTATACTGAAACCAAATTAAATAAAAACAGTAACCGTACCGTCAGCTAAACCAATGAAAGAAAAATTATGTGGGTGGAGGAGGAGCATTACACTTTAAATATGTTTTTAGTTCTTTGATAGTTGCCACCAAAATTATTACACTTGTGAAGTGTACTCTGAAGTGATACACTGGCAAACTTCAAATCCCCAACCAGTCCAGTTATCTCTAATGAATACATGACAACTTACACCACCAAACTATACCGGCATGTAAACAGATTCATAGATGTAGATGTACCCTGTAGGAACAAGTGCAGGGCAAACCCCAGGAAAAAGAATGATAGAACCATATTAACAAGCTTTACAAAAAAAGGTAGAAAATTTTGACCAAAACTAAAACTAATTCCCAGAATTGATGGTATCCCTAGATGCATCTTATGTAGAATGAAGCATGATTTAGGCAACATCCTTATAACACTGTTTAACCTCTGCCACCATACAGGTTTTGTACCTAATTAATGGAGCTTGTATTGTCAGGCTCTAGATTGCATTGCATAAGTGGAGATTCCTTAAGATTCCAAGAGCAGGATAAGTTATTTCTTACACTTATTTCACTGAACTGCACTTCTGAAATGCTTATAATTGTGCTATACAGTTGATCTACTACATTTTTGCACTGTTATAAAGCTTTTTTATTGTTTCACTGCATTTATGTCCTGTTTTATACTGTTTTAGCATTACTTAACTGTAAACTGCTTTTTCATACTGACAGTTGTATTTTCTGTTTGTGAGTGCTCTATCCGAGCTTTTCTGTGCATTTTTGTCTCCGCTCCTTGATCTGTTTAAAACTTTCATTTAGTGGCTACAGCTAGGAACTGTAATAGTGTGCATTACCATAATTGCATTTTTTATTTAAATTTCTAAATTGTAAACTGCTTTTTCATACTGGGACTTGTATTTTCTCTTTGTGGGTGTTCTTTCTATGCTTTTAAAGTGAGGTTTCTGTGTTCTGCTCAGGTGGCATAATCTTGATAGAGGCCTGTTGTCTAGGCTGGTAGTTTTGTTTGAGTTTTCTGTGTTCTTGGCAGCCATTTTCTGCTGATTGTCTTCATTATTATTGAGAGTAGCAAGGCCTACTGACCTTCTGTAGTACAAGTGATTGGGTAATAGCAGGGGCTGAGCAGTAATCTGATCTTCCAACTCTTCCATTCTTACTGCTATATAAGCCCTGTGTCTTATAATGGTTCTACTTGTATTGTCAGGCTCTGGATTGCATTGCATAAGTGGAAATTTCTTAAGATTCCAAGAGCAGGATAAGTTATTTCTTACACTTATTTCACTGAACTGCACTTCTGAAACGCTTATAATTGTACTATACAGTTGATCTACTACATTTTTGTACTGTTACAAAGCTTTTTTTATTGTTTCACTGCATTTATGTACTGTTTTATACTGTTTTAACATTACTTAACTGTAAACTGCTTTTTCATACTGAGAGTTGTATTTTCTGTTTGTGAGTGCTCCATCCGAGCTTTTCTGTGCATTTTTGTCTCCGTTCCTTGATCTATTTAAAACTTTCATTTAGTGGCTACAGCTAGGAACTGTAATAGTGTGCATTACCATAATTGCATTTTTTATTTAAATTACTAAATTGTAAACTGCTTTTTCATACTGAGACTTGTATTTTCTCTTTGTGGGTGTTCTTTCTATGCTTTTAAAGTGAGGTTTCTGTGTTCTGCTCAGGTGGCAAAATCTTGATAGAGGCCTGTTGTCTAGGCTGGTAGTTTTGTTTGAGTTTCCTGTGTTTCTGGCAGCCATTTTCTGCTTATTGTCTTCATTATTATTGAGAGTAGCAAGGCCTCCTGACCTTCTATAGTACAAGTGATTGGGTAATAGCAAGGGCCGAGTAGTAATCTGATCTTCCAACTCTTCCATTCTTACTGCTATATAAACCCTGTGTCTTATAAACGTTCTACTTGTATTGTCAGGCTCTGGATTGCATTTCATAAGTGGAAATTCCTTAAGATTCCAAGAGCAGGATAAGGTATTTCTTACACTCTGAACTGCACTTCTGAAATGCTTATAATTGTGCTATACAGTTGATCTACTACATTTTTGCACTGTTATAAAGCTTTTTTTATTGTTTCACTGCATTTATGTACTGTTTTATACTGTTTTAACATTACTTAAATGTAAACTGCTTTTTCATACTGATAGTTGTATTTTCTGTTTGTGAGTGCTCTATCCAAGCTTTTCTGTGCATTTTTGTCTCCGCTCCTTGATCTGTTTAAAACTTTCATTTAGTGGCTACAGCTAGAAACTGTAATGGTTTGCATTACCATAATTGCATTTTTTATTTAAATTACTAAATTGTAAACTGCTTTTTCATACTGAGACTTGCATTTTCTCTTTGTGGGTTTTCTTTCTATTCTTTTAAAGTGAGGTTTCTGTGTTCTGCTCAGGTGGCAAAATCTTGATAGAGGCCTGTTGTTTAGGCTGGTAGTTTTGTTTGAGTTTCCTTTGTTTCTTGCAGCCATTTTCTGCTGATTGTCTTCATTATTATTGAGAGTAGCAAGGCCTCCTGACCTTCTGTAGTACAAGTGATTGGGTAATAGCAGGGGCTGAGTAGTAATCTGATCTTCCAACTCTTCCATTCTTACTGCTATATAAACCCTGTGTCTTATAAAGGTTCTGCTTGTATTGTCAGGCTCTGGATTGCATTGCATAAGTGGAAATTCCTTAATATTCCAAGAGCAGGGTAAGTTATTTCTTACACTTATTTCACTGAACTGCACTTCTGAAATGCTTATAATTGTGCTATGCAGTTGATCTACTACATTTTTGCACTGTTATAAAGCTTTTTTATTGTTTCACTGCATTTATGTACTGTTTTATACTGTTTTAACATTAGTTAACTGTAAACTGCTTTTTCATACTGAGAGTTGTATTTTCTGTTTGTGAGTGCTCTATCTGAGCTTTTCTGTGCATTTTTGTCTCCGCTCCTTGATCTGTTTAAAACTTTCATTTAGTGGCTACAGCTAGGAACTGTAATTTTTCCCACCCACCCTCCCTAGTGTTGTGTATTCTTATACTTGGTGGCTTTGCATTTGCCCGCCTATACTATATATTTGATCTGTGACACTCCTCCCAGTCTAGTGTCATTAGTTCACTCAATCTAATAGAGAACATTTGTGAAGGTCAACCCACTCAGATTCTTAACGTTGAATTAACTTCTGTTCCAGCTTTCTCCATTTCCACTTTACTGAAAAAAAAATTCTAAGCTTGCTTCCCCCCTTTCCTGTGGCAGGTCAGATATAGATTTGCTGTGTCCAGGACTGTTTGTGAGCTCCTAAACCCCCCCCCCCCACTTAATTGGGGTAAACTTTTCCTGGCGCCATAAAGTCTGTTCTTCAAAATTTCCCTTGCAACTACACAGCTTTTTAGTTTTAGCACTCATCTGTTTCTTTCATCTCAGCACTTGTTTAGAACTCATTGTAAGCACTAAATAAGTTACAAATTACTACAGCACTCAACTTTCCTCACTTGTCTAGAGGAAAACAGTTTTTAGTGCTTAATAAATAAGCACCTATTCAGGCTTGTCTAAAGGTCAGCTCCCGGTGATTTCTCCTGTCTACCTGATGAATCTGGGCATCTTGGGACAATGCAGCAATTGCCTTATGTACACAGACAACCCTCTCCTCCTACCACCCAACACTACAACCTGTGAGAGATGCATTTATATAGCCAAACTGGAAGCAAAGCTCTCTTCACCAAAGACTGGCCTAGACAGTCAAAAGGAGAAGGTAAACACTTGCATCGCACCATACTCATCACATAGTCCCTCAAAATCACCAAAGACTGGCCTAGACAGTCAAGAAGAGAAGATAAACACTTGCACTGCACCATACTCATCACATAGTCCTTCAAAACCTACACCACCAAAACACACACACAGAAACACAAAACACACACCTACATTCGTGGAGGCTCTCAGTACAAACCTGCCCAAACAGAGACCTCCAAAGCAGAAATGCAAGCAACCTCCACCCCCCAACACAACCCAAATGACACATAGCCCACATACTCAGTGTGTCACTCAACCACAGCCCATAAGGCATAACGTACCCAACACTCTAGTCATAGGTGACTCTATAGTCAGGCACACTGATGTTCCACTCACTAGGCTAAACAAGGAAAAAGTTGCTGTCAGGTGCCAGGATCCGCCACATAATGCACGCACTCAGGTCACTCCACAACAAGTACAAATATGACTCTGTCATTGTCTATGTTGGCGTGAATGACCTGAGACGTACCTCCCTGGACTACATGAAAAGAGACATGGAGGAGCTCTCTGATCTTGTAGCCCAGGCCGGTATGACCCTAGCCCTGAGTAGCATCCTGCCATCACCCAGAATTACACCACAGTACAAGGACAAAATGATTGACTTTAACAATTGGCTAAGCTTCTAGTGTCATTGTAAGGGAATCCAGTATCTGTCTGCCTGGGATGACATGATCGACAGACCACACTGCTTTGCCAGCGATGGCCTGCACCTGTCGCCCTTGGGATTCCGGATACTGGCAAAGGCTCTTGCCACTCCTATAGTGCCTTTTTTAGGCAAGGTTCAAATGATAAATTCACCACTATAACAGGTACAAGCAAGCAAAATCTGAGGGTAATGCTACTCAATGCTAGAAGTCTAAACCTCAAAATGCACTCACTCGAGGCACTCCTTAAATTGGAGAACATTGACATCTGTGCAGTGACAGAGACCTGGTTCAAAGCTCCAGAGAGCACCCCTGCTTTACCAGGCTATAATTCATACCACACCTTTCGGCCACCAAACCCGGACCGAAACACTAAAGGTGGAGGCGTGTCCATATTCATTAAGGATATCCACACCTCCAAGATAGTTGCTCAGCATAATGCATCCGAGATTATCCAATTTCAACTAACTCTGGGCAAAACCACAATCCAGATTGTAGCTTGCTACAGACCCCACACCATGCCCCAGGATTCCCACTCCTCTTTTCTTGATACACTGGAAAATATTAAGGTACAACCCAACACTCTAATAATGGGTGATTTCAACTACCCTACCATTGACTGGGAAAACTACTCATTTACCAACTCTTTTGCTCAACGTTTTCTGGAAATCATCAATTCCAACGCCTTGGATCAACTTATCCACACCCCCACCAGGGGTAGCACTATCCTAGACCTGGTCATCACCAACATGAGTGACCGGTGTTCCACATCAGAGGTCAGCTCCTCGTTGGTCAGATCCGACCACAAGCTAATCACCCTAGACATCCACATCCCGCTCCCACCCTCCATTAGGAAAACAACCGTAAAAAATTTCTCCAAAGCCAACTTCACGCTTCTTAAGACAGAAGTGGCAAACTTCATGACACCCATGCAGATGGACAATAAAAGTACGACTGCTGAATCCTACATAGATGCACTTTATAAGCACTTACATGAGTGCATGGATCGTGCTATCCCTAAAAGAATCAAGATGCTATCCTCCAAAAAAAAGAAGCCAATCTGGTGGTCTTCTGCCATAAACAAACTCTACAACAGAAGAAAGAAACTGTTGCAAAAAAAAGAGTAAAATCCCACGATTGGAGGAACTCTCTGGTCAGCCCCTGTAAGAAGCTGAGATCCCTCATAAAATCCTCTAAAGCTAGTTATGAAAACAAAATTGCCACTGATTCTAAAGACAACCACAAAGCATTCTATAGCTATGTCAAAAATCTCAGTGGCAATACTCAGATCTGCTCTGAGTTACAGCACAATGACACTAAATATACAGAACCAGCTGATATTGCCAACATCCTGGCAGATAGGTTCAGTGCTAACTTTACCCCCTTCTCACCCCCTAAAGGGCCCATCTTTATACTGGAAGAATGCAAAGTTCCTGTAACCACGGCTGCACAGGTAAAAACCTCACTCTCCAGAGCCAAGAACACAGCATCCATGGGACCTGACAACATCCCAGGCTGCCTTCTACATGAACTACAGAATGAACTGGCACCTCACCTAAGTACCATGTTCAATCATAGCCTCACCTCAGGCTTTGTGCCCATTGAATGGCACACCGCGACAGTTATCCCACTCCACAAAGGGGGGGGGCCACAACAGACCTCGGGAACTACCGCCCCATTAGCCTGATGAGCCTCATCTGCAAGGCCATGGAATGTATCATCGTGGAACTCATAAACAAAGACATTGGAGATCTCCAAACTCTTGACCCCACACAGTTTGGGTTTGTAAAAGGCAGATCATGTCTCCTAAACCTGATAGACTTCTTTGAAGTAGTTACCAAAGCCATAGATGAGGGTAAGGTGGTTCACACAGCCTATCTAGATCTCGCCAAGGCTTTCAACACCATCCCCCACTCTGGAATTATAGATAAACTCACTAAACTAGGTATAAATCCCTATGTCACAAGATGGGCTGCCAACTGGCTTACTGACAGAACCCACACTGTGAAAGTAGCAGACTCCAAATCAGACTTCAGACCAGTGACAAGTGGAGTACCACAGTCCTGGGTAGTGACCTGAGAGTGACCTGATGTTCAATCAACATGTGTGCTCTGTTAGAAGAAAGTAATTCTAAAATTGTGCAGCTCATGTACAAAGGGATTGTGTTTGGATCTGGAGATGTTATTACCCCTTTAATGAGCCCTCATTAGGCCTGTCATTGAGTATAATGCCCCCTTTGATATATATATATATATATATATATATATATATATATATATATATATATATATATATATCTGTCCAGACACATGCAATAGCTGGAAAGCTCACAGAGATATGTTACTAAAATGATACAAGACATAAACAGTATGCTCTCCACTGACCAGCTGAAAATGACTGCCCTTATAATTTCAGGCGAAAATTCACATAGTTAAACACTTACACCCCTGCACATCTACCAGATACTTAAGAAGGGTGGAAGGAACTATTTTATATTAAAATTCACTATACTAAAATTCACTAAAAACATATTTGCCATATATAAACTACTAAATGCAATATTCAAGCTGCAAAAAATGCAGATGCACCATTTTTGAGTTTGTTAAGCCAACTGAGGTGGACGGCCATGGTGGTGCAGCGTTTAGCATTGCTGCCTCACAGCAAGAGGTTCTCCAGTTCGTTCCTTGGCTGGGGTGCCTTCTGTGTGGAGTCTGCATGGGGTGCCTTCTGTGTGGAGTCTGCATGTCCTGCCTGTGGTCGCGTGGGTTTCCTCCGGGTGCTCCGGTTTCCTCCCACATCCCAAAAACATGCTGTAGGTGGATTGGACACTCTAAATAGGCCCTAGGCATGAGTGCGTGCATGCGTGTGTGTGCCTTCTGTGGAGGGTTGGGAGCTGGGCTGGAAACTCAACATTGTAAAACTCAACTGCTAATCATGAGTAGACAGGTGATCCGCTGTGGCAACCCCTAACTGGGAAAAGCCGAAAGAAGAAGTTAAGCCAACTGAGGTGTATACTGGGGCTGTCCCTCACAGCACTTCGTGGTGTATGATAATATCTGTACCATGCACACCCCTCATGAATGATTGCATACATATATATATGTATGTGCTGCGCATGTTTCTGTGTGTGGGTGTATATATATATATATATATATATATATATATATATATATATATAGTGTGTATAGGTTCATAGGTAGGTACTAGGCTATTGGCCCTAGGGCATAATTAAGCCTAGCCATAAATTTTGTGCTATAGCACTCCCTCCCAGGTGGTTTAGTTACCTGCACCCCTGTCTAGCAGGGCCATAGAAGTGATTCCCAGGGTGAATTTCCTGTTTCCCATCAACTCATCAAGATTTCTCTTGAAGAGTGCCAACGAGGAGCTCTGCCTCACATATATGGGGACCCTGTTCCAGAGCAAGGAGAGTCTCTGGGACACGAATCTGTCCCTCCAACATGTCCTGTTTATTGATGATGTCAGGTTTATGTCCCTTGAGCGTGTATCTGTGGTGGATTGGGTTTTCCTTAGGTGGAGCATTTCTAGCAATTCGGGGTTTGACTTAGCCTTGTATGTCAGGCAGAGATCACCTCTGAGTAGCTGGTATGCGACCGAGTGCAGTCTGAGTTTTTTTAGCCTCATGGCATAGGGCATCTGCTTAATGCCGTTTATCCTCTTTGTGAGGTACTTTTGAGGCCTCTCTAGCTGCTGCAGATGTCTTGCTAGGTACATCCCGAATGGGGCATTATATTCAATAATGGATCTAATTAGTGATGAGTAAAGGGGGGCAATAACTTCCTTATTCCTAGATGCAAACCCCTTTGTGATAAGGTGGGCCATGTAGAAGGATTTTCTAACCATTTTAGCAATGTCGTTGTCGAAAGAGAGGTTACTGTCTACCTGAGTCCCTAGGTCTCTTATCACACTGTCTCTGATATGTGGGCTGCCACCTATGTTGTAGTTCATAGGTACTTTGTTTTTCCCAAAGGGGATAACAATGCACTTTTTGGCATTTAGTTTGAGGCCATGGTTTTGGCACCACATATCTGTATCCGTAAGACCCTTTTGAAGGATGTCTATGTCATTAGGATTCTCTATTATGGCTCCCAGTTTGCAGTCATCTGCAAACTTTGTTAGCCATAGTCCCTCCCTGTTTGCTTGTACCTCCGAGAAGTAGATACCAAACAGGAGGGGTCCCAAGACTGAGCCCTGTGGTACACCACTAGTCACAGTTTTGGAGTCTGAGCTAGCATTTCCTATTCTCACTGAATGGGCTCTATCCGTGAGCCAGTTTGCAACCCATCTTGTTACGTAGGGGTTTATATTTAGGTTGGTGAGTTTGTCTATACTTCCCAAGTGGAGAATGGTATCGAAGGCCTTTGCAAGATCAATATATTGCTTTAGTGACCATTTCAAAGAAGTCATCCAGATTTAGGAGACATGACCTTCCCTTCACGAGCCCAAACTGGGTGGGGTCCAGGGTTTGTAGGTTCCCAATGTCATTGTTTGAGTTCCGTGATGATGCGCTCCATGGCCTTGCAGGCGAGACTCATCAGGCTGATGGGCCGGTAATTCCCGGGGTCAGTGGTTGCACCTCTTTATGGAGTGGTATGACTGTTGCTGTATGCCACTCTATGGGCACATAGCCTGAGGTGAGGCTGTGATTAAACATGGTATTAAGGTGAGGGGTTAATTCATTTTGGAGCTCATGTAGCACGCAGCCTGGGATGCTGTCTGATCCCATGGATGCTGTGTTTCTTGCCTTGGAGAGTGCTGTTTTCACCTGAGTGCCTGTGATTTTAGGGGCAGCACAATCTTCTGGTATGGATATGAGCCCTTTGGAGGGAGAGGGTGGGGTGAAGTTTGCACTGTACCTGTCTGCCAATATATTGGTGATATCAGTTGGTTCCATGAATTTTGAGCTATTATGCTGTAGTTTGGAGCAGATCTGAGAGTTGCTATTAAGGTTTTTGACATAGCTAAAAAATGCTTTGTGATTGTCTTTGGTGTCTGTTGCAATTTTTCTTCCAAAGCTCTCCTTAGAGTTTTTAATGAGGGTTCTTAGTTTTTTGCTAAGGTTGGTCAAGGAGCCCCTCCATTCCTGGGTTTTTATTTATTTATTTATTTTTTGCAGTAATTTCTTCCTTCTATTATAGAGCTTGTTTATGGCTGAGGTCCACCAGACTGGTTTCCTCTTTTTGGAGGAGTGGGTCTTGGTCTTGTTCAGGATAGCACGATCCATGCACTCATGTAGGTGCTTTTGTAGAGTGCTTTTGTGTAGGATATAGCAGATTCAGTCATATTGACATTCTGCATGGGAGTAACAAAGTTTGCCACCTCTGTCTTGAGTAATATAAAGTTCGCTTTGGAGAAGTTTTTCACCATAGTTTCTTTTGTGACGGGGGATGGGGGTGGTATGTGGATATCTAGGGTGTTGAGTTTGTGGTCAGATCTGACCAATGAGGAATTTACCACAGGTGTGGAGCATTTGTCCCCCATGTTGGTGATGACCAGGTCCAGTATATTTTTACCTCTTGTGGGGGTGTTTACAAGCTGGTCCAGAGCATTGGAGTTAATGTGCTCCAGGAAGCACTGAGCAAATGTATTAGAACTTTCGTAGTTTTCCCAATTGATGTTTGGGTAATTGAAATCACCTAGTATAAGGGTGTTTGGTTGGACTCTCATGTTTTCCAATACCTTGAGGAAAGTGGAGTGAGTGTCCTGGGGCAGGGAAGGTGATCTGTAGCAAGCTACAATCTGTATTGCAGTTTTGTCCATTGTTAGTTGCACTTGGATGATCTCCGAGGCATCATACTTTGCTACTAGTCTGGAAGTGTGGTTATCCATGATGAATACGGATATGCCTCCTCCCTTTGTATTTCAGTCCAGGTTTTGCTGCCGAAATGTGTGGTATGAGTTGTAACCTGGAATCGCTGGGGTGCTTTCTTGAGCCTTCAACCAGGTCTCAGTTACTGCACAAATATCGATGTTCTTCATGTTGAGGAGTGCCTCGAGAGTGCATTTTGAGGTTTAAACTCCTAGCGTTTAGCAGCATGACCCTCAGTTTATTATCGCTAGTACTTGTTGCGGTGGTGGATTTGTTTTTTAAGCCTAGCCTAAAAAAGGCACTATGGAGGTGCCAATAGCCTTAGCCAGTATGTTGTATCCCAGGGATGACAGGTGCAAGCCATCTCTGGAAAAGCATCGAGGCTTGTCGAGCATGTCATTCCAGGCAGACAGATACTGGATCCCCTTTGAATGACACCGAAAACTTAGCCAATTGTTGAAATTTATCATTTTTTCTTTGTACTGTGGTATCATACTTGGTGAGGGTAAGATGCTGCTCAGGGCTAGGGTCATAATTGCCTTGATTACATAATCAGAGAGCTCTTCTATGTCCCTTTTCATGTAGTTCATGGAGGTACATCTCAATCATTCACACCAACATGGACAATGACAGAGTTGTATTTGTACTTGTGGAGTGACCTGAGTGAGTGGGTAATGTGGCGGATTCTGGCACCCAACAAGCAACTGACAGTGACCTTTTCCTAATCCAGCCTGGTGAGAGGGACATCTGTGTGCCTGACTATGGAGTCACCTATTACAAGTGTGTTAGGTATGGTGTTTTGCCTTAGGGGCTGTGGTTGTGCGGCACACTGGTTTTTGTGGTAATGTGTTGATTGTGGTGTGTTTGTGGGTGTAGGTTGCTTGCATGTCTGCTTTGGAGGTCTCTGCTGTTACCGCAGATTTTTATTTAGAGACTCTGAATATGTCTTTTTGTATCTATGTGTGGGGTTCGCATTTGGATGTATGGTGGGTCTATGTGTAGTAGGTGGTGTGCTGCAGGTTGGTACCTTCTCCTCTTGACTGTCAATTCCAGTAGTGACTGGAGAGGGCTTTGCTTCAAGTTTAGCTATGTAAATGCATCTCGCGCAGATTTTGGTGTCTTGTGGTAGGAGGAAAGGGTTGTCTGTGTACATGAGGCAGTTGTGACATTGCGTCAGGATGCCCAAATTCATCAGGTGCACAGGAGAACACACTGGGAGTTGGCTCTTGGACATGCCTGAATGGGTTATTCTTATTTACCTGGTGGGGAGAGTAATTTGACTGTTCCCTACAAACAACTGTTGGGGATCGAGTACTATAGTTTGTTAGTGCTTCTGTCTCTTTTTGGGGCAAGTGCTAGTCTGAAAGCGCTGATTTGAGTGCTAAATCTGAAAGAACTGGCTAAGTACTAAGGGAAAA